>NC_143564.1:27083522-27386136 GCF_054136105.1 Typopeltis vanoorti | reverse complement strand
CTCAAAACAGAAAGTAACGCCTTCTACGCTAATTACTTATGATTCAAAAGGCTAAATAATGGAGTGGTTAACAAAAAACATTTCGTAGTAATAATTTTTAATTACTCTTAACTGAACATAACTTATTATTAAAAAAGTTATTAATATTTATCACTAGCACGAACTTTCTTTAAAAATTCTTTGTTATTTTTAATCACATCAAAAAATTCACTACAATTTAGTTCACTATTAAGTTTGCAGCGCAATACAGCTTTTACTGTTAATTCAGCCATGCTACCTCTTTCTTCAGACCATATGTTATTCATTATTGAGAATATCTTTTGGAAATTATGGAGACAACTACCGTGTTTGAATAACAACTTTAGTTTAATATTACTAAAATTTACAATTCGACGTTTCGACCTTTATGTCAAGGTCATCTTCTGGAGCGTACAAATATACACAAGAAACAAGCTATGCTACAATCAGACTGGTTCGTTAAAGACACTGACCAACCACTACCACAATTGTTGGCCTGACCTCTGGTGTCAAAAAAAAAAAAAAAATAATAATAAAAAAAAAAAAAGAAAAAAAAATTATACATCAATGCTGGAGTCCTATTATTTGTGTTGTCTACTATATACATATATTAACATCATTCCAGCCAGTTTTGGAGTGGAATGGTTTCTAATACTAGCGGATTGGCTAGAGTCCTGACTTATGTTGAATCTTTCATATTAGTTTGGCTGAATGTGTGCCATCCAGATCCTTGGAATTTTCATACCATCTTTATTGTTGATATTTGGGTGGTTTATCAGGATTTCGCAGGATTCTTTAAATTTTCTTTCGTACCATGTTTTTGTGCGGTGTAAGGAGCAGGTGCTTTTCCAGTTGATTTGGTGTAAGGTGTTAAGTGCGTGGTCTGAGAGGCCTGCTTCACCATAATGGTTATATTTAATGTGTTCTTTCGTTCTTTCTTGCGTATAGGGATTGTCCGTCCTGTTTCACCAATGTACGGTAAGTTACAGGTGCAGCAGATGCAATAGACTCCAGGATGTGCTAATGGGAGGAGAGGATCCTTAGAGGAGCTGAATATGGTTTTAAGTTTAGTGGGTGGTTTAAAGGTGGCATTGAGGTTATAACGTTGTAGGATTCTGTTGATTTTTTCTGATAACCCTTTAATGTATGGGATGGCTATGGTTTTACTGTAATCTAGATTCATTTTTGTTGTGGTTTTATAGAGTATTTTATTGACAGTATTTTTGTTATAGCCATTATTTATGAATGTGTCACTAATGATTTTTAGTTCTTGTTTCGGGGCTTGCTGGTTAGAGCAAATAGTTGTGGCTCTGTTTCTAAGGGTGTTAATGACTCCATATTTTTGTGCTGGGTGGTGGTATGAATTCGCATGTATGTATTGGCCCGTGTGTGTCGGTTTTCGGTAGACCGTGAAGGATAGACTGCCTGAAGGAAGACGTAATTAGTGTGTCTAGGAATGGGAGCAAATTTTGGTTTTCGATTTCGATGGTAAATTGTATGCGTTCGTGTTGTTTGTTTAGGTGGCTGAGGAATCTGTTTAGCGTTTGTCACCCATGCGGCCAGATCGCGAACGCATTGTCGACGTATCTGAGCCAGATTGTCGGTCGAAGCGTGGCGGAATCAAGAGCCCTTTGCTCAAAGGTTTCCATGTAGAAGTTCGCGATTGGGGGAGGGGGGGATAACGGTGAGCCCATGGCTGTACTTTCCTTTTGTAGGTAGAATTTGTTTTGCCACACGAAGTAACATTACTTTAGTACGTGGGCAAAGAGGACCGTAATGTGGGCGGAAATTTGTTCTGTAGTAGGAGAATTGTATCATTGATGGAGACATTAGTGAAAAGGGCAGAAACGTCAAAACTGACTAATAAGTCGTCTTTGTAGAGTGTTATGTTTTTGATTTTGTTTATTAAGTGTTGTGTGTTTTTTTTTTTTTATGTAGGAGGGGGAATGACCTACCAACTCCTTGAGTGTTGCCGCTAATTTCTTGGCTAGGTGGTAATTGGGACCGTCTATTCCTTCCACTATTGGTTGAAGGGGCACATTTTGTTTGTGTAGTTTCAGAACCCCATATATTCTGGGGGGGGGGGGGCATAGTGGGGTTTGAGTTTTTTAACTGTGTCTGGTGGCCAAGAAGTGACGGACTTTAGTAGTTTTTCTGTTTTGTCCTTTATTCTAAAACAGGATGGACAAACCTTTATAACCCAACAAAAAGGATAAAGGACAAAACAGAAAAACTACTAAAGTCAGTCACTTCTTGTCCACCAGACACAGTTAAAAAACTCAAACCCCACTACGCCCCCCCCCCAGAATATATGGGGTTCCGAAACTACAAACAAAATGTGCCCCTTCAACCAATAGTGGAAGGAATAGACAGTCCCAATTACCACATAGCCAAGAAATTAGCGGCAACACTCAAGGAGTTGGTAGGTCATTCCCCCTCCTACATAAAAAACACACAACACTTTATAAACAAAATCAAAAACATAACACTCGACAAAGACGACTTATTAGTCAGTTTTGACGTTTCTGCCCTTTTCACTAATGTCCCCATCAATGACACAATTCTCCTACTACAGAACAAATTTCCGCCCGACATTACGGCCCTCCATGACCACGTACTAAAGTAATGTTACTTCGTGTGGCAAAACAAATTCTACCTACAAAAGGAAGGTACAGCCATGGGCTCACCGTTATCCCCCCCCACCAATCGCGAACTTCTACATGGAAACCTTTGAGCAAAGGGCTCTTGATTCCGCCACGCTTCGACCGACAATCTGGCTCAGATACGTTGACGACGTGTTCGCGATCTGGCCGCACGGGCGACAAACGCTAAACACATTCCTCAGCCACCTAAACAAACAACACGAACGCATACAATTTACCATCGAAATCGAAAACCAAAATTCGTTCACGTTCCTAGACACACTAGTTACACGTCTTCCTTCAGGCAGTCTATCCTTCACGGTCTACCGAAAACCGACACACACGGGCCAATACATACATGCGAATTCATACCACCACCCAGCACAAAAATATGGAGTCATTAACACCCTTATAAACAGAGCCACAGCTATTTGCTCTAACCAGCAAGCCCTGAAACAAGAACTAAAAATCATTAGTGACACATTCATAAATAATGGCTATAACAAAAATACTGTCAATAAAATACTCTATAAAACCACAACAAAAATGAATCTAGATTACAGTAAAACCATAGCCATCGCATACATTAAAGGGTTATCAGAAAAAATCAACAGAATCCTACAACATTATAACCTCAATGCCACCTTTAAACCACCCACTAAACTTAAAACCATATTCAGCTCCTCTAAGGATCCTCTCCTCCCATTAGCACATCCTGGAGTCTATTGCATCCGCTGCACCTGTAACTTACCGTACATTGGTGAAACAGGACGGACAATCCCTATACGCAAGAAAGAACACATTAAATATAACCATTATGGTGAAGCAGGCCTCTCAGACCACACACTTAACACCTTACACCAAATCAACTGGAAAAGCACCTGCTCCTTACACCGCACAAAAACATGGTACGAAATAAAATTTAAAGAATCCTGCGAAATCCTGATAAACCACCCAAATATCAACAATAAAGATGGTATGAAACTTCCATGGATCTGGATGGCACACATTCAGCCAACCTAATATGAAAGATTCAACATAAGTCAGGACTCTAGCCAATCCGCTAGTATTAGAAACCATTCCACTCCAAAACTGGCTGGAATGATGTTAATATATATATATATATAGTAGACAACACAAATAATAGGACTCTAGCGTTGATGTATAATTTTTTTTTCTTCTTTTTTTATTATTATTTTTTTTTTGACACCAGAGGTCAGGCCAACAATTGTGGTAGTGGTTGGTCAGTGTCTTTAACGAACCAGTCTGATTGTAGCATAGCTTGTTTCTTGTGTATATTTGTACGCTCCAGAAGATGACCTTGACATAAAGGTCGAAACGTCGAATTGTAAATTTTAGTAATATTAAACTAAAGTTGTTATTCAAACACGGTAGTTGTCTCCATAATTTCCAAAAATGCATTCCGATCACCGTGCAAGCCTAAAAGAAAGTATTGAGAATATCCTTTCAACAGGTGAAGATGTGCCTGGCAGGCTGAAAATGTATTCTATAATTTGGACAAGATTGGGCAATGAAATGTTCTTTTCTTTGAAATGACTGAATAGTTGTATCCATTTTTCTTTGCTACTTTTATTTTTCAGAATGTCATAGTTTGCCGACCAAAAAGCTTCTGCAATCACCATTTCAAACAGTTCACCCATGTTTATTGCATTATTTGTAATAGTTGCATTAATTTTTTCACCTGAAGCTTCAATTTCCGACCAAGTTAATTCGTTGTTTATCCAAGTAAAAGATTCTGCTCCACCAAAACTGTTTTCCCAAAGCTCAATGTAAGAAAGACATTGGTCATAAAATTTTGTAAACTCTTGTAGTATTGTATTAATACTTACATTATTTTCCAGTATTCTAAAAAGCTTTTTTGCTTCTTGAGGTATAAATTTATTATCATGCCTTTCCTCAAGATTTGTTTTTAATTTTCTAAGTTCAATGACGATATCTGTTCCACTTGCTTTTGTACTTTCCTTTGTGCACTGGCAACAATTTGGGTTGCCCGTGCACAAACCACAAATACATTTCACCACAATCATTATCAAAGAACTGTTTTATCATCACCGGACAGTGTTCTTGTGAAATAAAATATGATTTCAGTCCCTCATAGATTTCAAGTATTCTGTCAATAGCTGGAAGTAGTGAAAGAAAACGGGTGTTACCATGTTGAAGAATCTTTTTATTTATAAATTTTGACTACTAAAGCTTCTATTTCAATAGGTAGAACATCAACTGCAGTTTGAAGACAGTTGTGAATGATGCGAGCACCACAACCAATGCCCACAATATTTCTTCCTAGTTCCTTCTTCAATAAACTGTAAATATCGTTTTCTCCTCTCCATTTTACACCACCAAAATTGGTATTGCAGTTATCTCCACAAAATCCAATAATTTTTTTTTCATATTATGAGTTTTCATAACTGACATTAAATGGTTTGTCAGTATTTCTGCAGTTTCACCGGGAACTGATTGAAAGTCTAAAAGTTTTTTTACTCCACAATCTGGTGCAAAATACCACACGACACGTGGCACAGTTTTAATTTCTTTCCTGTTGGAAGAATCAATTGATATCGTCACAAAATTTGTTTTGTTTAAATCTTCACAAAGTTGCTGAAACAACAGTGGCTCAATCACATTAACAATGACAGCTTCACATTTTGTTCTGCCCAGTCTAAACTTTGATATCAATTCATCTAAATTGATATCAAACTTTTTCAAAAAGCTTTGATATCAATTTAGATGAACAATCGGCAGACTTAAAGCTGAGATTGTGAATAGCAACATGAAATGCAAAAGTTGCTTCTTTAGCAGCTATTAAAATTTCTTTGTCACTTGGATCAGAACCTTTAAAATATGACAATATCTTTGAGGAAGTTCCTGCCATTGCTAGACTAGTCTTATGTGTCACACATGTCAAGTGATTTTTTTTATGTTTGAATGCCCACAATGAGCAACAGAAAATTCTGAAGAGCACTGTTCACATTTCACTTTGTCAATATGACCACAAACGTTTTTCAAAAACGGATAATCCTTTTTAATTCATCTGTAAACACACAGTTTATTTTTGGCATTTTGGGGTTAAATTAATTTAATGAAGTAAAAAAAAATCACAAACAACACGCCGAAAAACACCGACTTGCAATCTAAACTCAACTAAGATTGCGCATGCTCAACAAGGACTTGCGACGCAGCATACAGGCCAGAATCAAAGTGGGGTCATGTTGCCTAATCGCCATTTTCCAAGGCTGCACTTTTTGTACTGTGTGTATATTCTGCACTTTTAAATTTTTACCAAATAACTGGTACAAAATGACAAACTGGCCAGGATCATACCTTCAAACCGGGACGTATGGTAAGCCTACATATTAAAACACAAGTTTTCATGAAACTCAATGCAAAAAATATTGTAAACTCCATTTATTTTTAAATAAATGATATCATAGGGCTGAAAACTTGAATAAGAATAAGATGAAACACACATTTCATAAAACACTTATAGACCTGCACTCAAGTGATATTAAACATTGCATATAGAATCAACTGAATAATGCACCATACATAAGCCAAATGATTTGTTTGGAGGAAACAATGTTTTATAAAATGCTGGGCGAGTGGCAGATTATGTGCTGCCCATGATGCAAGGGGAGGGGATGTATATTTTGTTGTATTTGCATAATTTTTGTATTATTTATTAAATGTTATATCATGGGGAAAAATTGAATCAAGTAAAGACATGTAAATATCTAAGAAGTGTTATTAGCAGTGATGGAAGGTGTAAAAGTGACAAAAGCAAGAATAGTGATGGGAAGAGATACCTTTAACAGAAAATGGAATTTATTCAGAAGTAAAATGGATAGAAACTTAAAGAAAAGACTAATAAAATGTTATGCGTGGAGTGTTGCCCTCTATGCAGCTGAAACTTGGACATTGAAGAAAGAAGAAATTAAAATTTTGGAAAGGTTTGAGATGTGGATTTGGAGAAGGATGGAAAATATCAAATGGACAGATAAAATAACTAATGAAAGGGCCTTAAAAAAAAGAGTAGAAGAAGAAAGAAATCTGTCAAGGAGGATAAAAAGAAGCAAGGGAAACTGGATCGGACATATTCTGAGAGGGAATGGAATCAGCAGAGATGCCATCGAAAGAAAAATAGATGGGAAAAAGACCCAGAGGAAGAGTAAGGAAAACAATGCTAGATGACACGCTGAATGGAGACAGGTACACAACCTTGAAAGAGAAGTCTCAGAACAGAACAGAGTGGAACGGAAAGTTTCTGCTACTAAAAGAAGAACCTGCTCAATTGCAGAATACTCAAGAAGAAGAAGATATCATGTCAAGACTTTTGTTTCACTTTTTTCCTCAATACTTAACACTGCTTTCATTTTGGAGGAAACAATGCTTTATAAAATGCTGGGTGAGTGTGGCAGGATATGTGCTGTCCATGATGCAAGGGAAGGGGATGTATATTTTGTCACATTCACATAATTTCTGTATTATTTGTTAAATGTTATATCATGTCATGACTTTTGTTTCACTATTTTCCTCAATACTTAACACTGCTTTTATCTGTAAAAATATATTGAAATTAAATTTCAAATTGCAACATAAATTGGTAGCACATACCCTACCCTCACTCACCCAGCATTTTTATAAAACATCATTTTGAAAATGTTGTAGCCCCAAATTTTATCCATGGGCTAATTCAGAAAAAAGTTGATTACAACTAGTCATGAAACATAGTGGCAGACTGTCATAATGTCTCATGACACTCCATGAGGGTATACTATACATAAAAAAAAGTAACTGATGTTCTTTGCTCTTCAACATCTAATATTAAACCATTTAACAGGTATCTGCAACTAGAATTAACAGATTACTAGGATTTCCAGGATTTCTAGGATTCCCAGGAAGGCTGTATTAAATTTAAAACACAATAATAGAGATAAATGTAACATAACACAGCTTCTTCCAATCAAGACAAATGTTGCCTTCTTGTGATATGGCTCATCCACTACAAGACTCTGGTGACATAAGTATGTCTGCTTTATAATATATTGGCATTAGGAGTAGACTGTATGGAAGATGAGTAATTTCCCAGAGAAAGAGGCTACTGCCATGTTTCATCTCCAGAGCAGGGTCTCAAGTTTGTCACCACTCCCCACATGTAGACATGGGAAGGAGACACGTTGTGGACATGCTCAACAAACTAGAATTATCAGGGAGCCAGTACTTCCTCCATTTGAGTACAGCAATTCTGCAGGTCAGCTACTGGAAGCACATGGAAACAAACTTAATTGTGGACATTAAGTTTGTTGAAAGAAACCTATACTGTGAAAAACTCACTGCTTGCCTTCTGTGATCTTTCACCAGAAGGATATCAGAAGAATCCTCAATTAGTGATGTCTCCTGGTCCAGATGGTATTCCTCCAGTTATGATAAAGCCTTGTGCTCAAGAATTAACACCCATCATGTATTTCCTACTCAAGTTGTCATACTTGTCTTGTATCTATTTAATGCCAACTATCCAGTATGTCCTTAAAAAGGAGAATAAAATTCAGCTATTAATCTACTATCCTACTGCCCACATCTTAATCCTTTTAAAAATAATTGAGAAGATGATTTAATAGCCAATTATTTCAATACATGAGATTAACCAATTAATTAGCAATTAACAGTATGGATTCTGCCGTACTCATTCCATTGAACACAATTCTTACCTTTGAATGTAAGCTATGGAAAGTATGGAGAAGATCACATGGTTACTCCTCAACATTTGACCAAGGTCAGGTTTACCAAACTGCCATTTTAAGATCTCCTGCCTCTTGCAAATCAGTTGTCATTTTCCTCTCATTAGACTTCCTACTTTTTTTTTTTTTTTAATCAATACTAAAGTTCCCCAGGACTCTATACCGTTACCCACACTCTTCCTTCTATAAGTTAATGACCTTTTCCCAGTACACACACCTCACCTAGTTTTGCAGATGACAGTATCCTCCCTTTGACAAGTATTGCTCCAATAATTCACAACTTGGAGGTTTTCTGTGGATGGATGTCTTGATATCATCACCAGTCTCCAGTGGGATGACAATTTTGTATATTTCAATGCTACTTATGGTAAAAATCTCAATTGTTTTATTTATGTTCATTATTTTACAGTATTGCATGTATACTGAGTGAAAATTTCATAAATAAAATTTGTTTCATTATATATATGATAATCTATACAATCATCATCATCATCATCATCATCATCATCAAATTCCTGCCATGTACCCTCAAGGGGTGTACAGGATATGATAGTACTACATGAAAAAAATTACATCATTTTTAATTTCCTATCTACAATTTTCCTCCAAATCAGTCTGTTACTTGTCAAGACTCCAACATTATCAGATCTTATATTTCTATCGTCTAAAGCATTTTGTACCGTATCAATCCACCTATATCTTGGTCTTCCTCTGGGTCGTTTTGCTGCCAACCTGGCAGAGAACACTTGTTTTGCTAATCTTTCCTCGCCCATTCTGTTTAAGTGACCATACCACCTGAGATTAGCTCTGCTAACGCATTCCTGGATGCTGACAATGTCAAGTTCTTTCCTAATATCCTCGTTTTTAATATGATATTGCCATTGATGCCATCTGTTCATGCCTATAATCTTTCTCAGGACTCTCATATCCGTGGTCTCTAGTCTTTGGTCAAGTGTTTTACTTCTGACCCAGCTCTCAGATCCATAAATTAAAACTGGTTTGAACACTGTCTTGTACACAGCTAATTTAGTGTTCCGACTGATTTCTCTCTTATTCCATATGAATTTATTCAATTGACTTCCCACCATACCAGCTTTGCTGATTCTGTTGTCTATTTTTATATTTAATTTACCATCTTCAGTAAAAATCGTGCCTAAATAGCTGAAATGTTTTACTTGTTCCACAGGTTCTCCATTCACAACACAGTTGATATTTTCAATGATTCTGCCTATTTTCATTGTCTTTGTCTTTTTATTGCTGACCTTTATACCATATCTATTACAACAGCTATTCAATTTAGTCAGAGAATCTTGCAGACTTGTAGCAGATTTATTTAGAAGTATAACATCATCCACATAAAGCAAAGAGCTGACATTAACATCTCCAATTTTGATATCACCTTTAATACCACTTTCTTTCATAATGTGATCCATATAGATAATGAATAACAGAGGGGATAATGTACATCCTTGTCTCACACCAGATTTAACATTAAACCATCTTCCTGTACTTCCTTCAATTCTAACTGCTGACTTACAACTCAAATAAAGACTAGGTATTGCTTGATATAATGCCCCATTGACACCATATAACTGAAGCATATTGAATAGCTTCTCTCTTGACACCTTAAATGCAAATCACAGGAAATAACATCCATATCACGTTGTTAATGGCAGGAAAACAATATGTCGTAAGAATAGGCCTTAAGACGGGACCAAAGGAAAATGACGTAAATGGCAGGAAAAAGTAAATTGCGGGAACGTAAAAACAGGGTTTTACTGTGTGTGTGTGTGTGTGTACAATGCAATTGTATACTTATATTATCAGAACCACTATATGGTTAAGCAGTAGCATAACAAAAGGAAACAACTGTATTTAACTAGTAAAACTTGCTTACCACATACTGTAATCCTTAGTGATTTACATAGAAATAGCATTGCATGTATATTGTATGTTGTTTATAGTAGTGTTCTTATGCCATACGCTATTACAACGTGCAAGAACTGCGTAAGTTGTAGCCATGTTGTCACTTGAGTTTTGTTTTGAATTTCAGTAAGGGACATGTGCATTAGGGAAGAGCTGAAAAGGAAGAAAAACTACAGAGATAAGTTCTGCAATCCTGAAAACTTTTTATATGTATTTTTTATCTACTCTCTAATGAGGAACTAGAAAGTTAATACTGAAGAATAGTAGAATGTATAAAGCCTGTGTAGATTAGAAACAATGTTATATGCTTAATGATAAGTAAGTGTTCCATAGAGCAAGATGGAATCTGTAGTAAAGTTCTTTTAATTGGAAGTGCAAATGCTTTTGGAACTGTTCAATTAAATATACTCCTATTGTCAGAGTGATTATCTTCATACTTACTCAAAATGAAGGAAAGACGTGTTAAGGAAATTTGTTTACTAGAAGACATATTCAAGTATGTAAGTCAAGTGAGATCTTTAATTTTTAATGTTATCTAAGAAATCTGAGAGATAAGACAGAATTAATCGGTAAAAAAAAATAAAGAAGCAAATAAAACAAAGATAAAAAAGGACAGGAAGTTCCCATAGTCAAGAGCTTTTAGCTAAATGCTATGTACTTGTTTAGTATATTTTATTTATCTCTCACATACACATTTTTATTGAGCTCATGCTGTGCAATTACTAGAATGGCCATTTAATTATTGTTTTTTAAGTTAGATATATAGAATAATATAAATTTATTTACTAATTTTTATTCCATAGAATATATGAATGTCATATCTCCTTAGAGAGAAAAAAAAGAATAGTAGAATAGTTAATTCGTGTGTAGAGGCTCCAGTGCTGTGAGGACATCATGTTGGAGGCTTAATGGAATGTATACAGCACTCAGAAAGGATCAACATAGGTTTAATACTTCCTATATTTCGTCATGCCTGGAGTTTACAAAGTATCCTGTTCCTGTAAGCTGGCGTACTTTGGGCAGACAGGCAGATCAGCATCCATCCGCCTGGAGGAACACAAGTTTTACATGTGTAGACACAACTATAGTCAGTCTGGCTTGGCTGACCATGTCTTGGACACCACACACAGAGTCTCTTGGAAGAAAACCACCATGCTCCATCACAGCAATTTCAAGAAAAATAGACTATTCTTAGAAGCAGCAGCTCTCAGAAATCAACCAAATCTTAATAAATACGGTTGCATTAAGCTTCCGAAGATTTGGGAAACACTCATCACCAGAGGTCCCACCTTACATTCCAGGCCACCTACAACTGCCCATAAAGGGCACTCCACTAGATAGGACTTTAGTGTCACCCACATGGTTAGGCTTAGTATTGTATGATATTTGAGTTCATGTTACATTAGTTGTTTTTGTAATCCCCGAAGATGTCCTAGTGACTAGGAGGAAATATAGGAAGTATTAAACCTATGTTAATCCTTTCTGAGTGCTGTATACATTCCATTAAGCCTCCAACATGAAGAATAGTTAATATAGATAACTGAATGTATCATATATATTTATATGCTTACAGTAAATATTTTAATTTTTTTATAAACTTGAGATTAATTCTTTTGATAAATACAGTATGACAATTTTGAAGTCAATACACAATCATGGATACGAATCTCAAACATTCTAATGAACTAAAATAAAATTATGTATAATGTTTTGTTATTTAATTCTTCACAACTGACTATAAATAAAAGGACTGGATATATGAGATAGCCAAGAAGTGGGGAATTGTATATGATGTATCATTATTAGCACTGCTGAAAATGTCATTTTTTTATAATTTAGTTAATAATTTTCTTTAATACGGGTGTGTAACTGACTGAGTTATTTCTTCTTCTTCTTCTTCCAGGCCTATAAAGCCTGGAAGAAGAAGAAATAACTTCCTTTCTAGGCCAAGTGGTCTGCTCCAGACTCAATTCCATCTTTTTTAAGGGTCTTCCTCTGCATCAGGTACCTTTTGGGTGGTAATTTAGAATTGGTTTAGGTATTCTGCTTCTATTCATTCTCAGTATTTCTTTCCATTTTTCTCTATAGCAAATAACTGTTTCATTTAGGGAGTTTGTAATTCCAAGTTTATTTCTGATTTCGCTGCTTTTCATTTTATCCATTACTGTGACTCCTTCAATTCTGCACAGAAATTTCATTTTGGATTATTCAATTCTTCTTTCATCTGCTTTCTTTATTGTCCATATCTCACTGCCATAAAGTAAGGTAGGTTTAGCTACTGTATTAGAGATTCTTAGTACATAATTGGATTTGAAAATTTTATTTATAATGCCTGTTACTTTTTAAAAGTTTGCAAGTTTCAGTTCTATATAAGCTTCATTTTCATATGACATTGCACATCCTAAATATTCAAATGTATTTACTTGCTCTATTATTTTGTTGTTTATTACTATTTTACTTCTTACTGGATTAGCACCTTTGAAGGCCATGACTTTTGCTATGTCTAATTTTTAAAAAGGTACCTATGACATAACTATAAATAATAAATTACACAATAACCACAGTAATTTACTTTAATGAAATAAAAAGGTACAAATATTTCATACCAAAATTAATAGTACATCATCAGTGTAGACAACAAACAGTTCAAAGGAATGGAATACAAAATATATAACAGTTGGATTACCCATTAAAAACTGTTGCCTCATGCTAGAAATTAATATTAATAAATAATTCTTAAAAACTTTCTTCGATAGTTACATAAGATGAGAAGCTCTCACACTTTTGGAAGAGAGAAACAATCATTTCGATTCAAATTTGGCCAATGTAAAAAGGCTTCGCAACTTTCTTTGAAAAGGTGTTTGTATTTAAACTTGTATCTATGGAGAAGATGAGATTTATCCCACTGGATATTGTGTTTAGTGTCAATACTATGTTGTGCCAGACCAGACTTTTTTGAGGTTTCATGTATTCGATATAATACTGATGTTCCTTCATTATTTTTTCTACAGAACGGCCTGTTTGTCCAAAGTATGTTAAATTACATTCACATGGTATCTGGTAAATGCCAGCTAATGATAGAGCTGCCAGTTTGTCTTTTATAGATGGCAACAAGTGAGAAATTTTGTTGATAGGAAAATATGTGGGAATGAGATGATACTTCTTCAAAAATTCTGCCAATCAGTTCTGAGATGCCAGAAATATAAGGGATTGGAACCCTGCAGTCTGTTGAAGAATCCTGAGGTTTGGAACACATGAATCAATTATCTGTTGGATTTGATTAGGGTTATAACCATTAAATTATATTAACTTTTCAATAGTGAAAAGTTCTTGTTGTAATCTTGAGGGAGAGGAGCACACTTTATGTGCTTAATTAAAGACTTGATAACACCAATTTTTTGAGAGATGTGATGAGCAGACTTTTGATCAGCTAATAAAGCTAGGTTTTCGATAAACACTGGTTGATAAATTACCAGAGGCTGTGTGTGTAAGAAGGATGTCCAAGAATGGTAAACTACCAGCCCTTTCTTTTTCCATGGTGAAATGCATGGGTGAAGGCTATTGATCTGTTGTAGAAATGTAGCAAGTTCCTCTTTAGCATGCAGCCAAACAGCAAAGACATCATCAACATAATGAAACCAAAGAGAGGTTTGGAGATGAATGGATGAGAACAAGGTGCTTTCCAGATGGTTCAAAAAAGTTTGCCAAAGGTGGAGACAGAAGGCTATCCATGGTAGTACCTTAAACTTGTTTAAGGATCTTGTTTTTCCAGCTGAAATATCCTGAATGTATAACAAATTCAAAAATCTTTGCAATATCCAGAGGGTAATCATCATATAGTATGACAGTGTTAGATAATGGAATATTGGTAAAGAGGGAAACAATATCAAAACTGACTAACAAGTCAGACTCTAGTATTTGAACATCCTCGATTTGTTCAAGAAAATGTATCAAATTTCTGATGAAAGATCTGGATTGTCCAGAATGGGCAGTTAATGAATGTGACAGAAAATTAGCAACTCTATAACTAGGAGAGTCAATACAATTCACGATGGGTCTTACTGGATAACCTTTTTATGAATTTTTGGGAGGCCGTGTAAACAAGTTCTTCCAAAACGAGTGCACAATTTGTCCACGGTATTTTGATCCTAACTGACAACTTCAAGCAGCTTATTTAACTTCATTTAATTTGACCATGGAAAAAGAAAAAGCCGATAGTTCACCATTCTTAGACATCCTTCTTACATGCACAGCCTCTGGTAATTTATCAACCAGTGTTTATTGAAAAACTACCTTTACTGGCAGAGACATTCATCAAAAGTCTGCTCATCACATCTCTCAAAAAATTGGTGTTATCAAGTCTTTAATTAATAGAGCACATAAAGTGTGCTCCTCTCCCTGAAGATTACAACAAGAACTTTTCACTATTGAAAAGTTAATATAATTTAATGGTTATAACCCTAATCAAATCCAGCAGATAATTGATTCATGTGTTCCAAACCTCAGGATTCTTCAACAGACTGCAGGGTTCCAATCCCTTATATTTCTGGCATCTCAGAACTGATTGGCAGAATTTTGAAGAAGTATCAACTCATTCCCACATATTTTCCTATCAACAAAATTTCTCACTTTTTGCCATCTACAAAAGACAAACTGGCAGCTCTATCATTAGCTGGCATTTATCAGATACCATGCAAATATAATTTAACATACTTGGACAAACAGGCCATTCTGTGGAAAAAAGAATGAAGGAACATCAGTATTATATTGAATACATGAAACCTCAAAAAAGTTTGGTCTGGCACAACATAGCATTGATACTAAACACAATATCCAGCGGGATAAAGCTCATCTTCTCCATAGATGCAAGTTTAAATGCAAATGCCTTTTCAAAGAAAGTTGCAAAGTCCTTTTACATCGGGCAAATTTGAATCAAAATGATAGTCTCTCTCGCAAAAATTTTGAAGACTCTTATCTTGTATAACCATCAAAGAAATAGTTTTTAAGAATTATTTAATAATATTTTAGTAATATTAATTTCTAGCACCTGGCAACAGTTTTTAATTGGTGATCCACCAACTGTTATGTACTTTGTATTCCATTCCTTTGAATTGTTTGTTGTCTACACTGATGATGTACTATTAATTTCAGTATGGAATATTTGTACTTTATTTCATTAAAGTAAATTATTGTGGTTATCATGTAATTTATTATTTATTTTGTTCTGTCTGTTGATATTTCCATACCATATGTTTTTATCGGATTATTTAGACTGCATAATGATTTTTGGAGTTGTTCTTCATTGTTTCCAAGGATTATTTGGTCATTAGCAAAAAAGTAGAGTACCTAATCTGTTACGGTTTACTTGAAACCTCGTTCACTGGTTATCTTCCATTATTTTATCTACATATATATAAAGGTGGTCTGAAAAGTTCTCAGCCTAACAATGAAAAAACAAATTTATAGTTTCAGAATTATTTTTATTTTTCAACAAAATCTCCCTTAAGACTAATACATTTATTCCAGCGATGCTCCAGCACCATTAACCCATCCCTGTAGTGGTTCTCAGTAAGACCTGCAATCACATCTTGATTCTAGGAAAAACACTAACCACTGAGAAAGAGTTTTAGTTTTGGGAAGAGATAAAAGTCAGAGAGAGCTAAATCTGGGGAATAGGGTGCATGTTCTAACAATTCATAGTGCAGATCCCTTAATTTTCCCATTCCCCAAACACCTTTTTGGGCAGTTGCATTGTCCAGATGAAAGATGATTTTTTTCTTCTGCAAACTAGGTCTTTTCTCATGAATTTTTTTTGTCTAGTCTGGTTAAAAGATCGGAATAATATTCCCCGGTTATTGTTTTACCCTTCTCAAGATAATTAATAAACAACATGCCTTCAGCATTGCATCCCAAAACACTGATGCCATGACCTTTCCTGCTGATGAAACTGACTTGGTCTTCTTTGGCGCTGAACAACTAGCTTCTGTTCACTGTTTTGACTGCTGTTTAGATTCTGGTGTGTAATGGTGAATCCAAGTCTCATCCAAATCGATGCATAAAATCAGCTTTATTTTTGTTAAAACACTCTAAGCACTGTTCAAAGATTTTCATGCAAGTGCGTTTTTGATCTGCTGTAAGCAAGCGTAGCATCCATTTTGCACAAAGCTTTTTCATTTGCAATTCTTCATGCAAAATATATCCTACACGTTCTTTTGAAATGCCTAGTCTTAGCAGATTGACTTGCTAGTCATCCAATACCATATCGTGCACTTCAATTATTTCTGGTGTTGTTACACTTTTTGGACGTCCTTCATGTGGATCATCTTCAAGGCTGGTACGGCCATGTTTAAACTCAGCAGCCCATTTCTTAATTATTGAAAATGAAGGAAAAGAGTGCCCATAATCTTTTATGAACTCCGAATGAATTTCTTTTGGCATTAAACCTTCTTTTATAAACAATTTTATAACGCACGATACTCAATTTTATCCTTTTCAAGGGATACAGACAACACTTTTGCTTCAGACAGCTGTATAAAACAAACTACTCGATAGAATGACTTGTAATTTTACATGGATGCTTATGACAAATGTACCAACTAAAAAAAAAAAAAAATCTTACCGATAGTGTTGCCATCTATGGTCAAGGCCAAGACGGCAACCCTGACATATTCCTCTATTTATTGATTTCCAGCGTGATGTTAAATTATTGTACAGATATTTTATTATTTTGACATATATTAAATAAGGCTCTAAAGAGTTGGTTTGGTATTTTCATATTCTTCCAGGATTTTCCATAGTTTTCTAAGATAATATTATCAAATGCTTTGGTGTAATCTATAGTCTATGCAAGACCTGCTTTTTTTCTGAATCTATTTTGTTCTTCTATTAATTTTAGGTCTACTGACTGAGTCATGTAGTTTAAGAAAACGTTTTTTTTTTTTTGTTGTTTAAATTAGATATTGTTGGTATCATACTAACCATTAGATATTATTCATATGACACCAATGCATGGCAGAGCAATTGTGACAAAGATGTCATTGTTTGGTGAATTTACGTGATTTTGTATAGTGCAGTGTGTGCAAGATGTATTGGCAGAGAATGAAACTGGTGAGTGAGCGAGTGTGTATTAAGTGTTTTGAGAGCGAGTGTCAGGTACAAAGAAGGGTTAGTAGAGTAGACGGTATCGATGGTAGAATGGAAAATGTTAATGTTGGAATTAACGTGTTAAATGTGTGGTGGTGAAAATACAGAAGAATGAAATGAACTTAAATAAGGACAGTACACTTGCATGCTATCCTTCACAGGACATAGCATGAAATTGAAAAATTGCAGAAATAAGAGATTTGAAGGACTGAGAAGAGAAAGAAATCAGTGATCCAAAGTAACAATCAAGATCATGTGAACAAATGAGAAAAACAAGGAGAAAATTATGTACAGAAACGCCAAGAAATTATACTCTTGGTTTCATCTTTTATTCGTGTGTAAGCAAACAAAGTTTGCAAGTGAAGCGACTTTACACACACACACACGAGTAAAGGATGAAATCAAGAATATAATTTCTTGGCATATAATTTACAGCATAATGAAGTGGGAAAAACTTTCAATATGCACAGAGACTATGATCAGAAGAGTACTCAAAGAATAACAAAATCATGTTTCCCAGGCACAAAAATTAATGATATTAGCCATGCCATCTGGATGCAGAAAGGTAAGGTGAAACAACTGTCTTGTTGACACTAATGATCTCAGAAGTGAGAAATATTCTATGAGGAAGGATGTGAAAGACTGTTGAACAAAGCAAAAACAAAAAGGGAGAAGGTGAAGATTGCAAGTCTCCTGCCATGCTATGATAGAAGTGAACTGACTAGGAGTATGCTGATAGAAAACAACCAGTATACAAAAGAAATAATGTAGGATTTGTGAACCTATGGTTTGAGTTTGATGGAAAGGATTTGTGTAATGCTAATGGACTGTACCTAAAGTGTTTTTTAGTGTTAGGTGTCTAGAGAGTGTGCTTTGCTCACCAAGCATACTGATGAGCAAATTCAGAAAAACTTAAGGAATTAGAGTGGATCCACACAAGTATGTGTGAAGGCACCCATGAAGCAAGTGAGTGTGAGAAGGACCAAAAAGTGTGGAATCTAGTCTCTCAAGCAAAAATATTGAATAGGGTAGTCAATTCAGGAAGGAAAGGTGGGTTGGGACCTAAAGGGATGCTAATGTGTCTACATACTAAATCTGGAAGTATCAGGAACAAGAGGAATGAGTTTTGGCATCATTTAATACAACCTTGCCAAAAATTATACACATTAGTGAGATCTGGCTAACAGCAAGTGATCTAGTTGCAGGAATAGAATGTGTAGGGTTTAGTATTTTCAGGGAAAATACATAAAATAGGATGGGGGGGGGGTGATACTGCTAATGATAGCAGATGAACTGCAGCCAAAAAGAATAAGAGATAT
Organism: Typopeltis vanoorti; assembly: GCF_054136105.1. Classification (NCBI taxonomy): domain Eukaryota; kingdom Metazoa; phylum Arthropoda; class Arachnida; order Uropygi; family Thelyphonidae; genus Typopeltis; species Typopeltis vanoorti. The sequence goes on along the minus strand of NC_143564.1, from coordinate 27,367,332 downwards.
ATGAGAGGGTCGTTCTTAATTTGAAGTGGTCTGGTTATGTATGGTTGCTGCTATAGGCCAAAGAGGTTTTGAGGGATGATCTGGAAAACTTGCATCAACAAAATTAGTATGAGTGCAGTTTGAGGGATTATTATGGGGGGGGGTGGGCTTCAACTATAGAGATATAGAATAGAAGGAAGAAAGATCACATGGCAGCAAATAAATGGAATTTATACACCTACTTGAGAGACAACTACTTCAGCAACTTATGGAAGGAACTTGGGGAGTGCAAGCGTATTAGACCTGGTCATAGGATCAGAAGAGCTATCCATAACTAAGGTGCCCACATTGACTCCAATTCAGAAAATTGACCATGCAATCTAGAACTTGGGAGATCATAAAACAAGAGGAATATTCTGTCGAGGAGTATATGTGGAACTACACAGCAGGTGATTATGGCAAGCTTAGGAGAAAGCTTGATGTTGTGCCATGGCATAAAACCTTGCAAGGAAAGGTTTATGATGATTTTTGGTTTTAATGGTGCAAGAAGAGCAAAGGTTGGAAGGAACTGCACCATATCAAATGTTACAGCAGTACACAAGGTAGGACAAGGACAAACATCCATGGCTGCAGTGGGATTCAAACACACAACATGTTGGTTGGAGAATGGATAAGCTAACTGCTCAGCTAACCAAGGGTCATCTAGAGGAAGCAATATTAAATTATATACCTAAGGTCTTCTTCTTCTTCTCTTCTGTCTAAGATGGGTTGAGTCTTCTCTTGAACAGGATCTTCCAGTCTTCTCTATTCCTTGCTGTTCGAAAAAGTTCCTTATATGTTCTGCATCCCGAGATGTTCTTTATTAATTTCAGCCAGGTAATTCTTAGTCTTCTGGGTCTTCTTTTTTCAGTTGGAAAAGTATTGATTAGGACATTAGGAAGTCTGTCTGCGTCCATGCGTACAGTGTGTCCAAACCATCTCAGTTGTTGCTTTCTAATTTTTTCTATTATCGTCTTTTTATACAATAGTTCTCGTCTGACTGTGATGTTTGTTTTCTTTTCTATCCAACTTGTTCTATTTATTTTTCTTAAGCATTTCATTTCAAATGCCAGCAGTTTTTTCTCCTCTCTTTTTTTAACTGTTCACACTTCTGCTCCATAGATGACTGTTGGTATAATTATTGCATCATATAATTTGATTTTGACTTGCTTAGATATCTTGTTTGTTTTCCAGATTTCTTGTAATTTTCCCATGGTGGTCCATCCTATCGCTATTCTGTGTTTGATTGTTTTGAGTTCATCTATTGTTTCTGTTAGTTTTGATCCAAAAGGTATATGAAGTTGTCTACTTGTTCTCCATTTAGGGTGGCTGAGATGGTAGTTCTGTTCCTCCCTATTTTCATCACTTTTGTCTTTTGTATATTTATTGTCACGTCATATGTTTTACAGGTTTCATTTAGCTTGTTGATCAACTTTTGTAGTTCATTTGGGGTTCTTGCAAGAAGGACAAGATCATCTGCATATTTGATATTATTTATGTTTAAACCATTGACATTGATTCCAGGCTCATTGTCTATTGCCTTCTTTACAACTTCTTCTAGATATATGTTGAATAAGCAGGGAGATAATGGGCATCCTTGCATTACTCCTTTTTGGATCTCTACGGGTTCTGTTGTGTGTCCTTTTTAATTACTGCATTAGTCTTAGAGTAATATTTTATCAGAAACTGTATTATATATTTGTCTATTGCTTTTTCTAGTAGAATTTTAAGAAGGATTTCTCTGTTGATGTTATCGAAAGCTTGTTTAAAGTCCACAAAACAACAATATAGTTCTTTATGGTCTTCCCAGCTGAGCTCTGCTAGTTGATGCAATGTGAAAATTTGGTCTAGTGTTGAATAGTTTCCTCGGAAACCAGCTTGTTCTATGCCTATCATTTCTTCATAGGTGTTTTTTTAATTTATTTTGTATAATTCTTATGAATATTTTATAGGTGTGAGGGAGTAAATTGATTGGTCTGCAATTTCTGCAGTCTCTTTTGTCTCCTTTCTTGTATATTGGGATGATCTTTCCAGTTCTCCAGTCATCTGGGATCTCTCCTGTTGTAGTATTTTATTGAATAGGGTTGTTAAATATTCTATTGATATGCTGCCTCCATATGACCACAGTTCAGTAGGAACAGTATCAATGCCTGGTACTTTGTTTTTCATCTGTTTTATTGCGTATCTAACTGCTTCTTGTAAAGTTTTTGGGTGATCATTATTTTCTTCTATTGTTGGCATTGTAGTTTTGTTTCCTTGGTGGAAGATAGTCTTAAAATGGTTTGGCCAGATTTTTCTTATATATTCAATAATTCCCGGTTTCAGTCATCTTGTTGTTTATTATTGTTACTGCTTTTGCTGAGAATTCCTTTGTAATTTCTCTTACAGTATCATGGAAGACATTTAGGTTGTTTTGTTGGTATGCTTCTTGGATTTCTTAGATTTTTCTTCTAACCATTTTTCTTTGGCTTTTTTGCATAGGTTATTTTTCAGTGCTCTGTATTTTTCTCTATTCTCTTCATTGTTTTGTTAGTTCACAAGCATCTTGGCCTCTCTTTTCTCTTCTATGGTAGCTATGATTTCTTGGGTTATCCACTGTTTGTTTATTTTGGGTTTGGAACCTAGAGTGTCTTTTGCAATTGATAACACTGTTTCTTTTCCTTCTTCCCAGCATTTTCCGCTGTTCTGGAAGATGGAGGGTTTTAATTTCAAGCACATCTGTTCTAAAAATCGACTTCTGCTTGAGCTATCTTTTAGTTTTGATAGGTTGATGTTTTCTTCTTTTCTGATATTATTTTTCTTGTTGAATTTTATCTTCACTTTGGCAGTTAATATTTCGTAGTCAGTGTCAAAATCAAAACTTCCTAATGTTCGTACATTATTTACTGATCTTTTCCATTGTTTGTTTATGATGATATAGTCTATGCAGTTTTTTATATTACCATCTGTGAATGTCCATGTATATTTATAATTAGGGCATTGATAGAACAATGTGTTTGTAATCATTAGATCGTTTGCTTTACAGAAGTGGAGCAATTGTTCTCCTCTGTCATTAAGCTCTCCATATCCAAATTTCCCTATCACATCTTTTTTGTCTGCTGTGAACTGTCCTATTTTAGCATTAAAATCTCCCATCACTATCATGAGTTCTCTATTTTTGGGATTATCTATTTCCTGTTGTAGTTCTTCATAGAAATTTTCTATTTCTTACTCTGAATGGTTACTGTCTGGTGCATATATTTGGATTATTGAGCTTGACCTTGCTTGACCTTTTTCTTTTGCTTGAAGTTTAACTGTTATTATTCTAGGAGACACTGGGTTTATTTCAATTACTGAGTGTGTAAGTTTCTTTTCAATTAATAATGCAACTCCTTCTCTGTGTATGTTATCTTTTCTTCCTGAGAAGTACAGTCTTCCATCTGGTAAATCCATGAATCCATCTCCACACCAATGTGTCTCTGATAAACCTAAAATACTCCATTTCAGTCTTTTTAAATTTTCCTGGGCTAATTGCAATTTTCCAGGTCAGTATAGTGATCGTATGTTGAGGGTGGCTACATGTTTCACATCCTTGGCTGACCACATTGCTGATTTCTCACCTACTCTATGTCATCTTCGAGTAGGTGCGTCGGTTGTCCCGTACGCAGTAGCAGTATCTCGGTTTGTAGACTTTCTCCTGCTCATGAAAGTTACTGGAATAATAATGTAACCAGCTTGCCATGCCTCTGCTACATCCTTTGGTCCACAGCTCTTTATTTTTTATTCAGAGCAACCCATTTGGGTTTCCCCCATCCGCCACCCGGAGGACGCGCCTGGTAGGAGTGTGGTCTTCCCCAAGTACCTAAGGTCAGGAAGGTTAATCAGGTAGGTGCTAGATAGATAAGTAATATCATTAAGCAAGAGCCGCAAAAAAGAAAATGCTATAGTGAGTATAAGGAGAAAGGTGACAAGCAAGCAAGCTCATGAACAGTACAAGGATCAGGCAAGAAAGGTAACCAGCATAGTAAGGAAGGCAAAATCAGATCACAAGAGGAAACTGGCCAAGCAAGCCAAAGGAAATCATAGAGTTCTTTCATTACATGGCAAGTAAAAGGAAGAATGTTTATGGAAGAATAACTTTAATGATGGTGCTGATGAGGTGACAGAAGCAGATAAACTGTTGAGTTACTGAGTGACTACTTTGCAAGTGGTATATCATCCATGTGAAGTTATTGCTGTGACATATGTGACGCTGATGCGAGAACAGAGGTGGATGGAGGTTCTTAGAATATTGTAGAATCTCAATGTAAATACAGCTGTGGGATTAGATGGAATATCAGCTCACATTTTACAAGAATGTGCTAGAAACTGGCAATGCCTCTGACTAGGCCTTTTAAGTCTCAACTTTGGTAGAGTTCCAACAGAGTTGAAAGAGCAAAATAACTCCTTTCATTAAGAATGTTATAAGACTGAAGTAGTAAGAGAAAAACTAATGATCTGATCTCCAGTGCTTTTCAATTTACAGAAGACCTTAAGAAGCAACTGAAATCCATCAATCCATTTTATGTGGCATGCCTAAAGTTCATAAAACAGACAGGCTACGTTAAATAGCTGGTAGAAGCTCTCCAACATATCTTCTCTCTAAACACTTATCTAACCTCCTCAAGCCTCACATCAGACATACAAACTCCTACTTGAAAAACCTGACATATTCTGTAATTCCCAAACATTCGAATTTCCTCATCAGCTATTTTCTCCATATTAGCTAGTTCAAATGTAGTTTCATTATTTACTAACTCTGTGTAAGAATCAATAGATATATTTGAAAACCTATTTTCTCTGGACATCACACATTTCTTCCATCAGTGCCTAACAGTGGCACACTCAGGATTTAATCATTGGGAGGGGAAGGGGGGTGGACTAGATGATTTGAGAATACGCATCGCATATGACCTGTGACTGAGCATCTGCAATGATTGCTAATACATGATACCCGTGATCTCCTCTAGCCCAGCTCGGGAAAACGAAGTAGCACTCTGTCCACCTTGTATTCACAGCGGCTATGATTCCCGAGAGCTATAGGGTATTCCCACCTTATGTGACTGCTAAGTCATAAGTAGTATAGAAATAGAAGACCCAACACAACATAAAAAAAAATAATTTTAATTAGGAAAAGATTTTTGGAAAATTTTCTAGTGTTTTTTTCCCTTTTTCTTTGGGGATGCCAGCCCCCCCCCCCCCAATGTAAGTGAATTTATGCATCAGCTGGTTGGAAAGCCTCTTTCTCATTACTATAAATGATGATGTATGGTTTTAATGGCACAAGGACAGCAAAGGTCATATCAGTACAAAAAGTATGATAATCACAAAACATCCATGCCCACATCAGGATTCAACCCTCCTACAACCTGTTGGTTAGAGAGCAGGTAAGCTAACCACTCTGCCAATCAGACCAGCTCCCATTACTGTAAGATTTGGTCTTTAGTATAATTAACTCTCATTAGTGCAAACTCATTGACCAAAGGGGCAGTTTCTTATAGCAGATGAGTTAATATAATAGAATTTCTTTTAAAACGGTACAGACTCTGGAACTAACAGTTGGGTAACATGAATGATTCCCTACAGCTTTGTTTACTAGAGTGAGAAATAACCGTATTAAGTCAGTACACAGGACTGCTTCGCTCTTGAATGCTGGAAGTATGAATCACCACAACATGCCATTGAAAGGTACTACAAGAAAGAGCGGGGAAAAGGATGCAAGAACCTCCTACTCTGGAGACAGAATCCAGCATATGACCTTCCAAATTAACAAGATAGTGGTGTTTCATCGAAGGTCATTTACCATGTACAGAATTAAACAGCATTTCTTACAAGTGGATAAGTTATCCATTTTAAGCAGTAGTGCAAGAGACATTAATGAAAAGGGGATGCACTACAAGATTAAGTCAGACAAATGACATGGGACTAGAGTTCTATTGTACTTTGTTGCATCATTAACATTTTTTGCACCCCATATCTTTTTAATCAGCCCCCTCTGCTATGCACAGACAAAAGGTCACATCACCAATTGACAATGCCATAGGTATGGCAAGTGATTAGAAATCAGAAAGGAATTTGATGTTTTTCAATGGAAGAAAACAGTACTAAGCAAATCCTTTGCTTACTGCTCATGTTCATACATGATTACAAATAAAGTGAAGGAGTCTTAGTGGCCAGTTCAAAAGAAGTAATGTCCATGGAAATTCTTATCAAAAAGACATAATGCAACAGTATATCTACAGAAAGCTACTAACAAAAGTTAGTGAAAGGAGGTCATCTATTAAGTGAATAGATACCTTTCAATAGGTGTGAATATGAATACTTCCAAATATTACTAATTTTTTTTTTAAATTATCATTCAAAACATTACCTTCATGGAATTTATATGTTTTTGACTAACTCTCATTGAGGTATTAATTTCATCAATTTTCTGTTCCACATTTTTCAGCTGCTCACCCTGATGAACCAATTCCTATAGAGCATAAATAATTATTAATACTTTATATGCACTGAAATACAAACAATTTTGGGTTTAAAAAAAAAAAAAGTTACTAATAAACTTTTATTTAAAATTTATTCCAAATCCTGGATGAGAAAATTTTAAATACATATATATCATAAACAGCTTCTTATTCTGTACAATACTTGCAAGGATAAAAAAAATAAAATTGTGCAATAAATGCTATAGCTAATGTGCTCATGAAAATTTAAACTACCAAAAAAGTGTTTCATTTTTATTAAGCACTCAAGAATAAAAGTCTATGTAGCCTGTGATAATGGTGTTTGCATCTATAGCACTAGGTTGTCTGAAGACAGACTGTTCTAAGTTAAAATCTAGTTGCTATATAGAAGAAATTCTTTAACTGTTTCTTGTAAGAAACAGTTAAAGAAGTGCTTTTTTAACTTAAAAAAAAAGTTAAAGAAGTACTTCTTTAACTTTTTTTGTAAGTTAATCTCTGCCATGGGCAAGTAGGGTTCTTTCCCCTTTCCAGAAACTTGGTTTTTAATCTTGCAACTAAAAAAACTGACTGTGGAACTCTTTCAGAAAACATTCTGTTAGGGATCACGAGATGACAACAGTTGCCATCAGCAGCAGATTATATACATGGCTACATGTATATAATCATAATGAAACTGAAAAGTTCTAATTGGAATACAGATACACATACAGTTAGTTAAACTATTAGTTTATTAAATTTTAAACTACTAGTTTCATGTGCATTACAGCACATTTCTTCAGGAGAGTGAAATAAACTGAATAACTTTTATTACACTGACAAGCAACAATCATGTTAATGGTAAGATTAATACAATATCTGAAATAGACTATTTAATAAAATAAGTGTTCAACAAACAGTCTCCATCTGGAATATATACTGGACATAATTGTGCCACATCTTCCCCATTAACAGAAGTTTCTAACACAAAATGTATATTTAAGATCATAAACAGGGGAATTAAAAAAAAATGCCACATATATTTTAAACCATTTCAATACTGAATAGTAAATAGCATTAGAATATTGTTTCAATTTCTTCCAATCAAATGAGGTCCACTAATGAAATTATGATATGTATCTTAACTTAGCCTCATGTTAGAGGCTAAATAGTGAAACAGCACTAAGAAAGGATTAAAAATATTATTTAATTCTTCCAATATTTCATCTCAGTCATAGATATTTGAGAGAACAATAGGAGACTTAACACACACACACACACACACACACACACACACACAAACCTAAGTGAAACACGTGGATGAAAGACTAGAGTTCTAACTAGGTGGAGCAGTGGGCACCCGTTGGTGGCCTAGGATATAAACTGGGATCTCATATTTTACTCTTGATATCTCAGAGACATGAAATATTGGAAAAATAAAATAATATTTTTAATCTTTTCTTAATGCTGTTTCACTCCATTAAACCTCTAACATGAGTTTCTCTCAGCAATTAAGCCTTAACAAATGGATTACGATATGTATCTTCTCATCAAGGATTAGACATTTGCTTCCATTTTCACTAGTCCCCCCCCCCCCTCTTAGTCTCCATTTATCCACTTCTTTAGGTAGATACTATTACATTCCATAAAAATAATCTTTAAATTTCTTCCTCTCATCCTTGAACTTTTCATTTAGCTACAAATACTTAACTCTCCTCTAGTATCTCCATATTTTATATGATTCTAATTTTGTGTATCCTCTAACAGTTCTGAAAAATCTTTCATGCTGCCTGCATTTTACTTTGATCTTTCTTCTTAACTGTTCATATTTCTGAACGAGTATATAATAGAGTAGGAGTAGCTATTACTTTATAAAATTTAAGATGGATTTTGTATTTTTTTTTTATTATGTCTTTTTCATTATTAAGCACCTCCACGGAGTCATTCATCATAAGAAACCCATCTTACACAAAGCAAAGCCTACTACTATTCCTTAAATTTATCCGCTCTTGCCACCTTATCAGGCAATGCATTCCACAGTTCAGCCACCCTCCATAAAATAAAAAGCCACTTCTCACTCCCTTACTTACGACTTCCATTTACAACTTCCAGTGATAACTCCTTATTTTTGTTCCTTCCCCTTTTTCTACCACATGAAAGATCAGCCTTGTGTCAATCCTCTAACTACAACTCAACAGTAAGTGTCTCAACCATTAACATCTATGCACCAAACTCTGCAATCTATACACCTAACATGATAATATAATATCATTTATATTATCTGCCTCCTCTTCGAGGTTAAATTATTCCCTTCAAATTGCAACGATCAGATATGAACACACTAATCCAGACACGATCTGATCAGGGTTTTATACAATGGAATCACTTCTGATCATTGCAGCAATCCTCTACATATCTTCAACACTTTTGCAATGCATTTCCTAAACTTCAAATTTCTATCAAAGAGAAGAACAATCTGTCAAGATCGTTCTCTTTTACTTCTTCCAGCAGCACCAAAAATAGATTATGCAACTTTCAATCAATGAACCCTAAATTTCAAAATTTCACTGCATTAAACTAACATTTCAATTCATTCAGAAACCTGTCCAGCTTATTCAAATCCTCCTGAATGGCAATAACATTATTAACATCTGCCTGCCATGGAGTCAGAGACTCATCGTGGGAGGTACACACTATCGTACACAATGCCTTAAACAGATTCAATGTGCCTACATTCACAAAATACTAAGGCAACGCAAACCACTCTCCATGCAAAGAAACTACTCCTCACACCTTCCTTATAAAGTCTCCAGCGACAGCATCTTCTTCTATCTCCCATTCTGTGAGAAATCTCTATGTTAACCTGATAACAATCCCTGATTAACTTATATGTTTCATCATATCTCCCCTCCTATTCACAAGGCATTGTAATTTACATTCTCAATCTGTCCTTGTGCTCCAAAGACCACTGACCACCTTTGTGAATCTTCTCTGGAACCTTTCTAAACATATCCTTGTCACCATGAAAACCTGGTGACCAAATCTGTGCACAATAATCCATGTGACACTTAATCAAGGCCTTATACAATGGCATCATAACCTCTTCATTGCTTCATGTCAGGGTCCTCCACATTTTTGCCATTATCCAATGTGACATCTTCACAACTTGTGCAATGTGGCACCTGAATTTCTGGTTCTTCCCAGCTGTATATTTTTGTTTCAATAACCCTTCCAATTTGTTGTACAAATTTCCTGAAATTTACTTTCCCATCTTAATTGTCATAGCCACTCTTTCTATTGTTCCTCTAGGCAAACACTCCTCACGCATCCTATCTTGCACTACAGATCATTGAGTCCCCATACATCACACCTCCTACCACCCTGATGACTTATGTCCTCTAAGAGTGGATGCTTTGGAAGGCAGTGACACTAATGATTTTGAAAGCAGAGATGGGCAAGACAGGATATTTAGTGCAGTGTTGCTACAAATCAAGAGCACAGAGGGTGGGGATCAGGAGATGTTTAGACAGTTGAGCTTGGCAAGTGCAAGAAGAATGATTGTTATGGGAAAATCTACAGAGGAAGGGATCTGAAATAGGGTTAAAAAGTAATCAACAGATGTCAGAAAACTAAAATAATGATCATTACCAAGCAAAATCAATTAAATGAAAAAAAAAAAAAAGCAAAAACCAAGAACCTTAAAAAAGAAGAAGTGGAACAACTCAAATATTCAACAGTTATGTTCACAAGCCAACCAAATGAGAGATACTAATGCAATCAAGCACAGGTGTAATCAGGTTCTTTCTTTCTCTCTCATGTATTCAGCTCAAAAGATATCCAGTGAAAGACTAAAGTAGAAATATATAAATCAATAATTTGCTCAACTGTTATTTATGGATGTGAAACTTGGATATTTCTAACAAGGGTAAAGAATTTGATTTCAGCTTTTGAAAAGAAAATCCTTTTTTTGATAGGAAAAATATTTGGCCTTGTGAATGCTAATAATCTCGGAAGAATGAGATACAACCATGAGTTATATCAACTCTAAAAGTAATCTAAAACATCTAGTATAAACAAATTCAAAAAGTTGCAGAGTGCAGGCCATGCTTTTCATAAGGAAAAAGAGTACTCTTAAGAATACCGTAAATAGTAAACTTCTAGGTAAAAGACGAAGGATGAAAACCAGGAACATTATGGATACATATCAAGATAGCAACATCATATTGCAATATTAAACTGAAAAAGGATGGCACTGGACATGGAATTGAAGGCAACAAATTTGGGTTGTAGAGCTCTAGGAAGAATAAAGATACCCAAAAGGGTTTCATCAATAGCAACAATTGTAACCAGTTGTTCTTAAAACTGAGAACTTTGTTAATAAGAGACCATACGATTTAATGAATAGAATACAAATTGCCAACCAGTTTCACTAGCTACTGTCTAACATTATCAAGGCTGCACTGGTGTAAATACAAATGCGCCAAAAGCCTTGATAATGCTAGACAGTAGCTAGTGAAACTGGTTGGCAATTTGTATCCTATTCATTAAATCGTATGGTCTCTTATTAACAAAGTTCTCAGTTTTAATACATTAGACCAAATATGAACAATTTAACTTCACTGTTGTTCTTGATGCATAAAACAAATTCTTTCACTACCAGATTAAATGTTCACAACTTTGTTAATCATAGTAAATTGTAAATGGAAATTTAAGGGAATCAATCAACGGCCACTTGTGAAATCCTGTTCCCTGACATGAAGTAGCAAGAATGAACCTTTCATTATAAGGGAGGGGGGGGGGGGGGCTCTATTAAAAAAAAAAAAATATGAGCCAATTAATACTAGTAGAATCTTTTTAAAACTGATGAATACACTTTTTTTTTTATTAAGTACACTGCGGTTTATACAAATAGCGTATATTTGAGCAATTTAAACATATGGCGCAAACAATTTTTTTTTTTTTTTTCATTGTTAAAATTTACACTTTAGACGTAATGCGTAACGCATGCAGCAATGCATATATACTCCCTATTACGTATTTAACACCAGATATGCCCTTATTACGGTGCGGTATCTCCACTGGAAAAGATGCTCGGTTAATTTGCAGCGATACCGACTACTATAACACAGCTTGTGCTTTTTTTTTTTACAAATTTCACAAATATTTGACATTTACCTCAGCTGTTGATATTCCGACCTGTTCGGATTCGTGTAAAAGTCCAAGGGAAGTACGCGTGCTCTGAAGAGTTCTTTCTTCAATGCGTTGTCGTTCTTGAAGTAGCTGTGCACGCTTATCCTCCCATTCATTATTAATTTGATTACTGGTCGTGTTACTTAACATATAACCACTACTTCCCTGTTTAGGGTGACTTAAAAAAGTAAAGTCATCCACTTCTTCTTCTTCTAAATACGGAGTCGAATCAGTAGCAGAACCCTTTGGATAGGCCATTAGCAGAAAATACTGACTTTAACTAAGATTACCAATGGCAATTAATAAGAAAATTATTACAACGTCAAATGTTAGCACAGTACGACACAAACAATCAATCACAAATACGAAGCAATTTTGCAAAGATACTGACTAAGACAAATAACCGAAATTTTTATCAAAGATAAAAACCGATCACTGAGTACAACATTCCCTACAAAACAGATCTACTGTCAGCATTAACATGACAACTTTTAAACGCTTCACCATGATCTCAACAATTAAACAATCTATTCTTTACTTACGCAACTAGTTTGCAAACTCCCCCACTATCCCTATAATAGAAGAATAATATCCCTATCCGATGAAAACCAAATGAAAGAAGAAGGGAAAAGTATTGTCCTTTCATTGATTTTTGAAATATTTGAAATCCAGCTTAGCTACTTTATCTTCAATTACAAGAACAGGATCTTAGAACCCAATATAGGATTTAAGACATCATTCAGTGATATAAAAATGCATATAAATCAGTGACATATAAAAATGCAGTTTTATTATATTTTTTTTCGTATACTGCATACCCATGACAAACAAGAAATAAAACTTTTTTTTTTCTACCGTAGCGCAATTGAAAGAACGAAGGTGCGCCCTTCAGTAGGAAAAAGAACTGAGTTGGATTTTCGTCGTGACGAGAGGAATCTTTATACTGGCTTTTTCAGTTGAAGGTGAGTTAGCTGATATCATACAAAAGTAGCAGGGTTTTCATCCCGCATACAGCAAACTAGGCGATGAGAACACACATTTTACAGAAAATATATACTAATAGTGCCATTGGGCGGTAGATAGCGCTCTGTGTGCCGATGACAGTGGTGTCGTACAGTTGGAGGATTAAGTAAGGGAGACGGTCAATTGTGATGGAGTAGTGTACTACCCACGATGAGTCCTTGAAATCAATGAAAACAACTTTAACAGTTAATAATAAACGATTCCGGGATATTAGCATTAAACGTGGAATTCTCCAAGGTGACTCCTTATCTCCATTATTTTTCAACATTTCTTTGATATATTTGTCTACGATTTTGAGAATAAAACGTGGGTATGAAATTTCTAAATATAATATTAAAATTTCAGTGGATGTGGCGTTTGCACACCATGGTACTTGACCGCACGAAGGAAGACATTTTGGTTTTGAATCTAGTCGGCAACTAGAAGAAATTTTTCAAAGCCTTTTTTCGACCGTGCCCCGAGTGAGTCGATCTCTGGCAGGGGGCAAGCAGGCTTTTTCTCCCTGAAACTCAGATTTTTCGTCCCGTAAACTCAAGAAAATGGACCGTAGAACCCACATTATTTCAGACAGTAAATACGAGGGTCAGGGACCACGAGATGGCGGCACTTGTTGAGCAGTCTCTCTTCACTGTGTGCCGCTTAATTAGTGATAGCTTGGGCAAGCTATCGCTGATTGGATATCAGTGGAGATTGAGCTTCCCACTCAGTTTCCAAAAGTTAGATTGGGCTAAAACGGCCTCGCCTACTTTCTATTTATGGGAATAAAAAGGCATTAACTGATTTTTTTTTTTTTTGAAATTTCCGATCTGCTGTATATGGATGACTTGAAATTATGTGGAAAATCGACATAGCAAAATAGATTCTTTACTGAACCCGGTTGGTTTTTCAGTCAGGAAATCAAAATGGAATTTGGTTCGGCACAGTGTGCCCTTTTATCTATTAAACGAGGAAAAATTCATCACGATAGCAATTTATAAATTCTATAACGAACAGTATAAATACCTAGGAATATTAGAAGCTAGTGAAATTCTCCACTCGAAATTTAAACAACAAGCATAAGCGAAATAGACCAAAAGATTCAGAAATATTACAAAAACAAAAATTAAACATCTTGGGCTATACCAGTGATCCCATCAGTGGTTAAATTCTAAAGGCATAAACTCCAGGGCCCTTAAAGTAAGGATCATAAATGTGAAGCTATTGCTAGATTGTTGCAACATTTTTTTAAATTTGATTTATTTATTCTGGTCGAGTTTGTTTAGACCCTTCCCTTTTAATACATATTAATCGATTTACCACTTTGATGCTAATCGATTATTCTGATATGAAGAACTTGTGCCTAGGGTCTGTACCTCTGCACATGTTATACACCCCAAATCACCATGCTTACAAAATAACCAATTGTATTTACCTTTGAATGCGATCCATAGGTCGAGTGTCCAGCAAGCAGGCAAATCTTTCCTTTCGTTCAATGTATTAATATTATCGCATTGTAACTGATGGGAATTCTGTGTTGCTGTGGATTCGTTACGGACCCCTTTCTCTTCAGAAACTACACACAAACTGTCATTACAAACTCGTTTTGTATTATTACTGTCATCCGAGCTATTTTTCCCTTTAAAGAAGGTACCATGGATAAGTAGCACTCAACTATGCATAAGTAGAAATACCGAATATAACTCGCACCTCTTATTTTACTTTTCGAAAAATAAAATTAAAAAGTTTTGCATATACCTCACACATGAAAAAAAGCTTAAACACGTTCATGTCGGGCGATAGTAACTTGCTTCCCGCGGTAAACAACACGCCCTCCCCAATAGCCTATACTGCAGAGGCAAGAAAAACAAGTACTTTTATTATGTCAGTGAATAAGGTACGAGCAGTCTGTGTAATATATTTCTCAATAAATAGTGCAATTGGAGACAACTGGTATAAAAACGACACTAATTAATAAATGAAATGTCCCCTCATACAAAAACTATGCTGCATAGACTCAAGCGAAACCATATGTTGCATGGAAAACCCAGTATCTAACTAAAAACTATTGTTATTATTTAGATGTGTGTGACTCGGCCAGCAGCCAAGCAGCAATAAAATTCAACCGAACGTGTTAAAACTAAGAAATATATGTATTGTGAATGTTGTCATGGCAATTTCACATATTATCGAATTCGGTTGAAGAGAGTTAGCATTTCCACTAATTTGTCCGCTTGCTTTTATCTTTAGGTCGCGCGATCTTTTGTTAATACTGCACCAATCGTATGCATGTCTTAATAACCTGCCACTGCTGTCTGTTTCGTGCCCTGCTATCACTTCTTGTAAATTACTGCCTGGTAACTTTTGCTTGAAATAATGGGGAAAAGATGATGCTATTTGGGTAGGATGCACACAACGAAACTGTTCTCTAGGCGAAAATAGAGTATTGCAATGGCGAATGGGAGATCCTTGGTAAGTCATACCCATTTTTAGTTTCTTCCTGAAAACTTTAGTTTCCGAAAATCCCCACATATATATCACCCCAATTTTTTAGCCTTAATTTTGGGAAAACAAATAAGGCTAAAAAATTGGGAAAAAATTAAAGCGAGTTATATTCGAGTAAATATGGTAGCAGCTACGCCTACATAAACACAAAAATATTACACTATTTTCTTTGTGCTTCTCACAATCACGAGTCTGATAAACAACTGCTAATCTTCTGTTCATTTGTTGGGTACTGACTGTTGCTGACAGTGTTGGCAACCAGAAAAGACAAAATATCGCTACAAGTCTGTCCAAATTCCGCTACACTACGCTGCAATGTTTGCTTGTTAATCGCTGCAAGATAATGCATTACAAGAAGCTTCAAACACCACCATCCCTTTCATCTCGCGTTCGTAATAGGGCGACTGTTGATATTGACTTATATACACATTCAAAAGTGTAAACAATTGTTGATTAATAACACAGTAATGTAGGCATATTTACCGTAAAGGAAGAAAAGTTACGAAACATAAAAATGTTCCTGGTCTGGGCCGGGTACATAAAATTTTTCTGGGCCCAGGCCCCGGCTGAATTTAACCACTGGATCCTATACACAGCTGGCCTAATAGATTGAACAAAAGAAGACCTGGACCAATTGGACCACAAAACTAGTAAACTTCAACTGCAGTGCATCATATACTAATCCGTAAAGTGATGTTGACTGTGCAGCTGGCACGAAGAATAGGTTGGCAGGGGATCTACTGCAAGTGAGACAGACTGTGGAAGAATAAATTACTTTAAAAAATGACATTGAAAATAGCACTGATGAATGCTTCAAGCCATTTCACAAGAAGGCCTTCTAAAAGCAACAGGAAACAAATCCAATTACAAATAGGAACAACAAAATAAACGATACGTGTCCTGGAAAAATACACCCTGAGGAAAAAAGTGATGTGACCAAGACATGTTTGATTCCCTTAAATGGAGTAGGCGAGGACGTTTTAGCCATAACTATTTTGGAGATGTGGAGGAAGTTCAATTTCTAGCGGTGGCCAATCATGGATAGTTGACCCAAGAATAACAATATTTGGCATTGGATAAAGAGAGGCAGCTGCTAGTGCTGGCATCCCGTGGTGCCTGAAATACAATTTAATTAAAAACTACAATTTAATTTATAACCATTAAGAACAAAAGTGGCATAGTATCCATAGCCTTTGTTCCTCTGCAGAGTTACAGAAAACAAAAGTTTATACTATGCAGAAATGTTTTAAATGGTTTTTATCTGCATACAGGGTGGAGACGCAAAGTAGCGTCCTGTGCAAGTTTTCTTTCTTTCTTATTACGAGTCAACATCGCAAATTGCATGTTGACTCGTAATAAGGGTATACAAAAATGGAAAAGCACTTTGTTTCTAAAGTGAATCATATCAAATCACGAATAAACCTTTTGTTTTAAATCATCCTATACACTGCGTAAGAAATTTGAAACAGCACAGAACTCAGTGACTGACAGAACACAGGCTATATAGTAAGATAAGGAATGATAGTGCTGTGTGTATGAAATCCATAGCAAAGAGAAGAGTGAAGACAACCCATAGCAGAATCGTGGGTTTGCTTATAAAGTTCGTCTCCCTTGGAAAAAAGGTAGTGAATTAATATTGTATTTCAATAATTCTATGAATGTCTTTCAGTGAGAATTCATAAATAAAGATCAAGACGGGTCATTAGGACTGAATTTCCAGTCATAAAAGTCCACTGCTTTATTTTGAAAAATGGGTGCATCCTTAATGAACAATAGAAATTAAACCATAAAGATTGATTATGAGAAAGGTCATTATTTCGAAAAACCCTAAGCGCTGCTGTTAATGTAATCAACTTCAGGATTTAAATGGGAAACATACAATACACTTTTGGTATAATATTTCTGAATAGTTTTGAGAGGTATATTATATTATATTTTGTCAGCACTGCACGCCATTCCTTGATAACCTAAGATTTTAGTACTCTTAATCTGGCTCTCTGTGAGATCATAGTTTACCATATATATGTATACTTATGTATACTTCCCCCTTTCTCTCTCTCGCTGGTTAAAAAATGAGTAAAAATAACATTCAGTTCACTTAAGTTTTGTATGAGATTAACTTTGTCCTTATCTGCACAAGTGTTCCAATTTTTGGAATGTCTTCAAAAAAAGATACAGGTTGGTTTTGATTTTAGTTGGAGAAAATTACGACTGACGCATTTGGGATATAAAGCTAGTGCATTTTGTTAATGGCCTGTCTGGTCTCAGAAAGATTTAAGACTTTTTTCTTCATGAAAATGTGGAAATTCTGGGAAGGGCAACCATAACAATACAAGGCGCGTTAAAAAAAAAAAAAGACCGAACTTTTGCTATAAAGACTTTATTACTCATTTTACAACACTTTAAGCATTGTGCTCTTTACTGGCGATACACCGTTCCCAACGTTTCTTCCATCGTTGGAATGATTCTTGGAACGCACTTTCTATGATGGCATGCAGTTCTCTTATCGCATTTTCCTGAATCTCCTCTATATTTTGGAAACGATGTCCTTTCAAAGTGGTTTTAAGTTTGGGAAACAGAAAAAGTCTGCTGGGGCTAAGTGCGGAGAGTAGGGTGGAAGAGGCGCGACGGTTGTTTGATGCTTTGCTATACGTTGTGGCAAAACATCAGACCGATCGTCATGGTGCAACATCCAAGTCTGGTTTTCCCACAATTCAGGCCTATTCCTGCACACAGTATCCCTTACACGCGCTAAAACTTCCTGGTACAACTTTTTGTTTACCATCTGATCACGTGGTGCAATTTCATAATGGACAATGCCTTTCAGATAAAAAAACACAACCAATATTCACCTTCATGTTTGACCGACTCATCCATCGAGGATTAAAACACTCATAGCACTGCGTTCGGCTCACACAATCCTTCCTGTATACTTAGTTAAGCAACTGAAATGTCTCTGAAAACGTTTTACTAAGTCTGCAGCAAAATTTCAAACACACGTTGTTCTTCAAGCTTTCACTAACCCCACGAATAGCTTGTGCATGTGCGTACATCAGCAGATGTAATTCGACGACTAATGCACATAGCATAACTAGACAAATCGCAGTTTGTTGTCAAAACCTGCCGCTAGGTGTGCTCAGCAGCCGAAGCGCACTGTCTGTGCCGGTTGGCGCGCTATTTAAAAAATCCAATATTTTTTTTAACACACTTTGTGTGTGTATATATATATCTATATCTCTTACAGCACTCTGCAACCCAACAACATCATGGAGCAGGAGTTAGCTTAAGTGTACATCATAGATCTCCCTACAAACTAAAAGTGATTGCTGTTATACCAGGATATGTCTTGTATGCTCAAATAATAGCACCCAACCGTAATACCCTGCATGTGTTCAGCATCTACATACCACAGCAGGATGCTCTGGCGTCACAAATCCTGGATTTCGTTCAAAACCATCTGTCTAGTATAGACCAAGAACATGTCATAATAGCAGGAGACTTTAATTGCACTCTTGACCAAGAAAACGACAGACTTCAGTGTGCTGAACATCGTAGACAATTAATAAACAAACTTCAAACACTGGTAAACGATAATGAACTCATCGACGTCTTCCGGCATCAACATCCTGATAAGAAATCCTACACATGGAGGTCAGCAATCACAGCGACAAATAGGCCACTGTACCAAGCACGACTGGACAGATACTACATTTCCAAACATACCTTGCCTCTAGTCAGAAACATCTCACACATCCCTTCCTACATTTCAGATCATTGTTTCGTCAAGCTACAACTTTCATTATCCTTGGAAGAATCCAAATCAGGAAGTGCCTATTGGATCTTCAACAATACTCTCCTGAAAGATACAGATTATATAATAAACACTCAGGCTTTAATAACCAACCTCACTCACTCGAAAGTGGATACAGAACCAATGAAAACATGGTGGCCCCACCTAAAATCACGAATAAAATCCTGTACGCAGATGTACAGTCACCAGAAAAATCAACAGAAGAACATTAGAATCAGACAACTTGAAGAACAGCTCAAGTATCTCCCAGAAGAAAGCCCTGAACATCATTCTGCCTTGCAAGCCATGCAAAGACAGGTAGAATTATCGGCAAAAGGTGCCCTACTTAGATCGCGGCATACACAAATAAATCTTTCAGACGCCCCCACAAAATATTTTTTCTCTTTGAAAAAAAAATGCCAGGCAGCAAATTCCATCTATGCTATCACACTTCAAGATGACAGCATCACAGAAGATCCAAGAAAAATCACCTCTGAAATCCTACAATACTACAAGAATGCATACAGCACTACAGGAACATCCCATCATGCAATTCACGAAATACTGAAAGAAACAAAAAAAAATCTCTGCAACAGATCGGAACCACTTAGAAAAGAAAATCATGCTACATGAACTGAAAACCGCATGCACATCCTTGCCAAAGAACAAATCTCCTGGCCTTGATGGTCTCACATCAGAGTTTTTCCAAGTCTTCTGGAATCAACTCGGACCACTTCTCCTCGAAACACTGCAAGAAGCCTACATCAATGGCCTCCCACAATCCGTCACGACCTCAGTAGCACGATTGATACCAAAGAAAGGAGACCACACGGATATCAGAAACTGGCATCCAATCTCCCTAATTAATACCGATTGCAAAATAATTTCCAAAGTTATAGCAAACCGAATAAAGCCAACACTGCCTGAAGTTATTGGCCAACATCAAACGTACTCTGTCCCAGGAAGATCAATACATGATAACCTCCATTTAATAAGAGACCTCATCCACATCGCAAACAGCCAACATGAAGACCTAGCACTCGTCAGCCTTGATCAGGAGAAGGCTTTTGACAGAGTAGAGCACGAATACCTTTATGAAGTTCTAAAGGCATTTGGCTATGGTACTCTCATCACTGAAACAGTGCAATTGCTTTACAGAGATGCACACTTCTGTTTAAAAATCAACAAGAGGCTCATTCGCACTTTGTCATACTCTCGAGGGATCAAGCAAGGATGTCCCCTCTCTGGTCAATTATACACACTGGCCATAGAACCCTTCTTAAAAAGAATACACGACACCATCATCTCCAAACGAACCAGAATAATAGAACCACATCAAAAAATTACCTTATCATCATATGCCGATGACGTCACTGTAATAGTACGAAATGAAGAAGAAATGACAGTAACCGAGGAAGCACACAGACTATATGCACAAGCCTCAGGGGCCAAATTAAATTCTGCCAAAACCACGGGCTTGTGGTCAGGCAGATGGAAGTCTAGAAATGATTCTCCGATCGAATGTACCTGGTCAAGCGAAGGACAAAGATACTTAGGTGTGCACCTTGGCAACACCAAAATATATAACACACTGAACAAGACGCAGCTGCACAATCGTTTTAAACAGGTACTAGGTAAATGGAACAGCGTTCGTTCCATGTCTTCACTTAGAGGAAGAGTACTAGTAGTTAACCAGATGGCAGCGAGTGTCTTATGGCATACCCTCAAAGTACTCACACCTCCTGAAGAATTTCTCTACCACATTCAAAAGAAATCAAACGTTTCCTCTGGAACAAAACTCACTGGACAACATGCCCTCAACTCTGCAAGCCACTCACCAAGGGAGGTCAAGGCCTGATTTCCCTTGAAATCAATATTCGATCCTTCAGGATAATCCTCCTCCTAAAGACACTTCAATGCAATCACACTTATGTAACCACCTTCGATTACATCACGAAAGCATCCACCAGAGGACTTACACTTTCTACAATCCTCCGAATGGCCAGTCCTGCACCATCTCCTCCTAAACTACCTCATTTTTACAAAGATGCTCTACAGCGATGGAAAAACACAGGACTTCATCACACACTCACAGGATCAACAGAGTCAGCTGTACTTACAGAACCACTATTTTCAAACAAAAACATCACAAGTCTCACAACTGGCCAGCCTTTTCTTTTCCCTACATGGAACTAGGCAGGAACAGGAGTCATAGGAGACCTCTTAACCCACACCCAAAGTGGAAAGCATTCACAAGCCTACCAATGAATAACCCAAAAACTGAAAAGCAATATCAACAGCTGCAAGCCTCCATTATAAAAGCCTATCCAGATATCGCTACACCTCAGGAAATCCGTATTCCTTCTAGAAACTGCTCGGGGCCAATATTTCATCTTGTACAATCTGAAGCCTCACTTCCAATACTTCCCTGCAACTACAAGAAAATATACCACTTCCTCATGTCAGTGTCCCCATCCTCACCATTCTTATATTCAGCCTTAACACTCTCATCTACAAGGCTGCATATACCACACAGTTTTCAGTGGGATCTGCCATATAAATCAAAATGTGCCATACCAGATTCCGAAATACAGTGGAGACTATGGCATAACATCGTGCCAACTCCTTCAAAGCTCTACAAATTTAAGCTAAGAGAAACGGATCTGTGTCCATTCTGTGACGTTTCAGGCACCTTGGAACACACATATCTGACCTGCCCTGCAAACAAAGTGATAATCACCTATGCCCTGAATACCGCCTCTAGCACCTGTAACTACACACACAGCCAAGAAGACTACCTGAATTTAGTCCACACAGAAGAAACACAGAACATGCAATTTCATCTTCATCTGCGCTAAGGCCGTCATCTACAGCTTTTACCTAAAACAAACAAGAAGTAACCAGCACCCATCCAACACTGAAACTGCACAAACCCTCATGCACATCCTCCGTCGGAAACTAAAAAGCAGGCTTCTATTGGAACTTGAGCACTTCAAAGAAACAAGAATTGTCGCGAAATTCCTAGAGGAGCGGAATCCAACTGGTACCCTCTTCTGGATTGACGACGACAATGTGCTTCATCTGAATGAATACTCAGACTGAAACTGAACTGTTAATTTTCAATATTCATTTATTGCATTCTCTATTGTACACCCGAAAGGAAAATGTTTTCTTTCTCTGTAAATATATACTTATAATATGTAAATAGTCATTGTTGCCTATCGTGTAATGTTTATTTTAACTAGTTAAATAAAATAAAAATAAAAATAAAATATCTATAAAAGACAGACTTCAGTGTGGTGAACATCGTAGCCAATTAATAAACAAACTTCAAACACTGGTAAACGATAATGAACTCATCGACGTCTTTCGGCATCAACATCCTGATAAGAAATCCTACACATGGAGGTCAGCAATCACAGCGACAAATAGGCCACTCTACCAACCACGACTGGACAGATACTACATTTCCAAACACACATTGCCTCTAGTTAGAAACATCTCACGCATCCCTTCCTACATTTCAGATCATTGCTTCGTCAAGCTGCAACTTTCATTATCTTGGGAAGCATCCAAATCAGGAAGTGCCTATTGGATCTTCAACAATACTCTCCTGAAAGATCCAGCTTATATAACAAACACTCAGGTTTTAATAACCAAACTCACTCACTCGAAAGTGGATACAGAACCAATGAAAACATGGTGGCCCCACTTAAAATCACGAATAAAATCCTTTACGCAGATGTACAGTCACCAGAAAAATCAACAGAGGAACATTAGAATCCGACAACTTGAAGAACAGCTCAAGTATCTCCCAGAAGAAAGCCCTGAACATCATTCTGGCTTCCAAGCCATGCAAAGACACCCAGAATTATCGGCAAAAGTTGCCCTACTTAGATCGCGGCACACACAAATAAATCTTTCAGACGCCCACACAAAATATTTTTTCTCTTCGGGAAAAAAATGCCAGGCAGTAAATTCCATCTCTGCTATCAGACTTCAAGATGACAGCATCACAGAAGATCCAAGAAAAATAACCTCTGAAATCCTACAATACTACAAGAATGCATACAGTACTACAGAAACATCCCATCATGCAATTCACGAAATACTGAAAGAAACAAAAAAATCTCTGCAACAGATCGGAACCACTTAGAAAAGAAAATCACGCTAGATGAACTGAAAACCGCATGTACATCTTTGCCAAAGAACAAATCTCCTGGCCTTGATGGTCTCACGTCAGAGTTTTTCCAAGTCTTCTGGAATCAACTCGGACCACTTCTCCTCAAAACACTGCAAGAAGCCTACATCAATGGCCTCCCACAATCCGTCACGACCTCAGTAGCACGATTGATACCAAAGAAGGGAGACCACACGGATATCCGAAACTGGCATCCAATCTCCCTAATTAATACCGATTGCAAAATCATTTTCAATGTTATAGCAAACCGAATAAAGCTAACACTGCCTGAAGTTATTGGCCAACATCAAACGTACTGTGTCCTAGGAAGATCAATATATGATAACCTCCATTTAATAAGAGATCTCATCCACATCGCAAACAGCCAACATGAAAACCTAGCACTCATCAGCCTTGATCAGGAGAAGGCTTTCGACAGGGTAGAGCACGAGTACTTTTATGAAGTTCTAAAGGCATTTGGCTATGGTCCTCTCATCACTGAAACAGTGCAATTGCTTTACAGAGATGCACACTTCTGTTTAAAAATCAACAACAGGCTTACTCGCACTTAGTCATACTCTTGAGGGATCAAGCAAGGATGTCCCCTCTCCGGTCAATTATACACACTGGCCATAGAGCCCTTCTTAAAAAGAATACACGACACCATCATCTCCAAACGAACCAGCATAATAGAGCCACATCAAAAAATTACCCTATCAGCACATGCCGATGACTCAACTGTAATAGACGAAATGAAGAAGAAATGAAAGTAACCGAGGAAGCACACAGACTATATGCACAAGCCTCAGGAGCCAAATTAAATTCTGCAAAAACCACGGGCTTGTGGTCAGGCAGATGGAAGTCTAGAAATGATTCTCCGATCGAATGTACCTGGTCAAGCGAAGGACAAAGATACTTAGGTGTGCACCTTGGCAACACCAAATTATATAACATACTGAACTTGACACAGCTGCACAACCGTTTTAAACAGGTACTAGGTAAATGGGACAGCGTTCGTTCCATGTTTTCACTTAGAGGAAGAGTACTAATAGTTAACCAGATGGCAGCGAGTGTCTTATGGCATACCCTCAAAGTACTCACACCTCCTGAAGAATTTCTCTACCACATTCAAAAGGAAATCAAACGTTTCCTCTGGAACAAAACCCACTGGACAACAAACCCTCAACTCTGCAAGCCACTCAGCAAGGGAGGTCAAGGCCTAGTTTCCCTTGAAAACAAGATTAGATCCTTCAGGATAATCTTCCTCCTAAAGATACTTCAATGCAATCACACTTATGTAACCACCTTCGATTACATCACGAAAGCATCCACCAGAGGACTTACACTTTCCACAATGCTCCGAATGGCCAGTCCTGCACCACACCATCTCCTCCTAAACTACCTCATTTTTACAAAGACGCTCTACAGCAATGGAAAACACAGGACTTCATCACACACTCACAGGATCAACAGAATCAGCTGTACTTACAGAACCACTATTTGCGAACAGAAACATCACAAGTCTCACAACGGGCCAGCCTTTTCTTTTCCCTACATGGAACTGGGCAGGAATAAGAGTCATAGGGGACCTCCTAACAAAGACCCTAAAGTGGAAAGCATTCACAAGCCTACCAATGAAGAACCCAAAAACTGAAAAGCAATATCAACAGCTGCAAGCCTGCATTATAAAAGCCTATCCAGATATTGCTACACCTCAGGAAATCCGTATTCCTTCTAGAAACTGCTCGGGGCCGATATTTCATCTTGTACAATCTGAAGCCTCACTTCCAATTCTTCCCACCAACTACAAGAAAATATAACACTTCCTCATGTCAGGGTCTCCATCCTCGCCCTTCTTATATTCATCCTTAACCCTCTCATCTACAAGGCTGCATATGCCACTCAGTTTTCAGTGGGATCTGCCATATAAATCAAAATGTGCCAAACCAGATTCCGAAATACAGTGGAGACAATGGCATAACATCTTGCCAACTCCTTCTAAGCTGTACTAATTTCAGCTAAGAGAAACGGATCTGTATCTATTCTGTGACGTTTCAGGTACCTTGGAACACACATATTTGACCTGTCCTGCAAACAAACGGATGATCACCTATGTCCTGAATACTGCCTCCAACACCTGTAACTACTCACACAGCCAAGAAGACTACTTGAATTTAGTCTACACAGAAGAAAACAGACACCGAATATGCAATTTCCTCTTTATCTGCGCTAAGGCTGTCATCTACAGCTTCTACCTAAAACAGTCAAGAAAAAACCAGCACACATCCATAACTGAAACTGCACAAACCCTCATCTATATCCTCTGCCGGAAACTAAAAAGCAGGCTTTTATTGGAACTTGAATACTTCAAAGAAACAAGAACTGTCTCGAAATTCATAGAGGAGTGGAATCCAACTGGTACCCTCTTCTGGATTGACGACGACAATGCGCTTCATCTGAAAGATAACTCAGACTGAAACTGAACTGTAAACTTTGATTTCATTCTCTATTGTACACCCGAAAGGAAAATGTTTTTTTTTCTCTGTAATATATATACTTATAATATATAAATAGTTGTTGTTACCTATCATCAAATGTATATTTTAAACAAGTTGAATAAAAAAAACTTCCATGTGGACTCAAATAACCATTCATTCTGCAATTACCTTTTCATCACCGCAAAAGCGGTAATATAAAACACATACCTCAGACATACAAGACCAGACAGCACAGCAACTTCACAGAGAGAGGCAACTGACCAACTCACTGCAGCCTTCCAACAAAAGGTGAGATGTCGGATCCTACACGAGCATCACCACCATAGGCAAAACAACACCTTAGATCTTTTCCACCAAGAATGGAATCCACGGAATCAACTCCTGGCTGAGCAGGGCGACTGCATTATAATCCACTTTCCAGCATAGAAGTGACACCTTTACCCCCCCCCCCCCCAAAAAAAAAAAAAGAAATGGGAAAGAAAGAAGGATTGTTGTGCTTAACAGTGCGAAAGTTAATCAGCTGGCACTCTCATGTTAATAGATAATATTGTGCAATAGTAACTTCTATGTTCTTCCACATTTATGTTCTTATGTTAAAATAAGATCTTATGTTATCATGTTAAAATAACTCTTAATGGCTTTAATTTATTTTAAAAAAAAATGTAATTAGCCTTATAAGTGACTTCGATGTAACATACCTCAACAAGAGTATGAGCATGTAACCTCTCTGTCTGACTGCAGAGAACCAAAAACCGGTTAATCGTGTATATATGATTGTTATGTTTACAATAAAAAAAAATATATATATATAAAATCAGCAACTCCTTTTTTATTCCCATGAAAGAGTAGGCGAGGACGTTTTAGCACTATGTAACTTTAGGGGTCTGAGTGGGCATTTCAAACTCCACTGGCACCCAATCACGGGTAGCTGGCCCAAGGCTATCACTAATTAAGGGATACACAGTGAAGAGAGACAGCTCAACAAGTGCTGCCATCTCGTGGTTCCTAATCCTAACACAATATATTTAATGTCTGAAATAGTGTGGGTTCTACGGTAGATTTTCTTCAGTGGGACGAAACGTGCTTGCCCGTTCCAGAGATCGACTAACTCGGGAACCGGTCGAAAAAACGATTAGAAAAATCTTCTCTAGTCGCCAAGTAGATTCGAAACCGAGAAGTCTTCCTTCGTGTGGTCAAGCACCATGGTGTGCAGATGCCACATCCACTGAGATACACATGCTCCTCATATAAATATATATTTTTTTATCGTTTTATAAATATTTTTATAAATATTTTATAAAAAAGGGATATAATTTTATCCC
The DNA here is from genome assembly GCF_054136105.1 of Typopeltis vanoorti. Lineage (NCBI taxonomy): Eukaryota > Metazoa > Arthropoda > Arachnida > Uropygi > Thelyphonidae > Typopeltis > Typopeltis vanoorti. The sequence goes on along the minus strand of NC_143564.1, from coordinate 27,340,375 downwards.
TTACTTCATTTGTGATATCACAAACATCCCATCGTGGACACGGATGTTTGTGATACACTCATGGAAATAGCAATATCATTGATATGATATTTTTGCATTTTTTCCTGTTAAAAAAATACTCTCATAATTGTTTCTAGTTTCGCGCGATTCCTAAAATTAAATATAATGTTTCATGAAGAGGACGCTTTTCAAAGTGTAAACACTACATCCATGGTCGGTCCGAGAGTATCTCATACCCCTAGGCAAAGAAAATTTAGTCTCCACTATACATATATATATACTCATTTTATTTTATATACTAATATATATATATATTTATAAAGAATTCAATGACTAGAACCGAAATTTAAGTAAAAAGGTTTTAATATAAAAACACGACTAGTTTCGGCTTGCAACAGCCTTCATCAGGTGACATTATAAAAGAAAGAAAAAAGAAAAAACACTAAAACACTGAAGATTAAATAAACTATGAATCATAGAGAGTTTGACAATAAATCATTGAGGTTGTATTTAAAGCTGTTCTTCCGTTAGTTGTATTGTTGGGAAAGTGCGTGCTAGTACCATCTCGTAAACGCCAGTACATGATTACAGCTGAATGACAATCTGGGAGGTTGTAGCTCAAGTTATTATTTAGATGAACAGGATTGAAGATGATTTCTCTAGATTCCACGATTTTTCTCTCTCTAGTTCATCATTGCAACGGAAGATGTTAGTAGATTTTTCCCAACTGATTTTGTGACTTTGGTTTTCATCATTAGGATTAGCCGAGAAAAGGCTATGACTTGATAATGCACTGGCTCGCTGTCTCTTGTAAGTAATGTCCCTCATGTGTTCTTCCATACGCAATTCGACAGATTTGTCTGTCTGCCCAAAATAAGGGGACCATCACAATCACACAATGTTTTATTTACACCTGGGTATTTGAGTTGATGATGACAAGGTTTTGGGTGGCTTATTAAGAAATGAATCTTTGGAAGTGGAGTGAACAAGGTTTTGATATTGTATTTTCTTAGAACTTTTGCTAATTTATGTGAAATTGTACTTATGTAAGGAATAGATATATTACCGTTGAATCTATTTGTTTCTTCTGAGTGATGTCTAGAAGGATTAAGAAGGAATCTTTCAATGATTCTCTTGGAATATCCATTAACTTCCAAAGAAGTTTTCAGATGGTTTATTTCTGTAAGAAGTTCATTCGGGTCATTCAGAAGAGGCTCTATGTCCCAAGGTGGAAATTATTCCAAGCTTATGAGGAGGGAAGTGATGGGACTGACTATGCAGATATCTGTTGGTATGTGTGGGCTTTCTATATATCGATATTTTGAGTTTACCAGAAGAGCAAGTCAGTTTGACATCAAGAAAAGGCAAGGAATTATTCGTTTCAAGCTCGGCAGTAAACTTAATAATTTGAAGTCGGCTATTGAGATATTCGAGGAAAACCATAAGGGAATCATGTCCATGGCTCCAAATAATGAAATAACATCATCTTCATAGCGTTTCTAAACTTTAAGTGTTAAAATAAAGGAAGAGATAGCCTTGGTTTCAAAATCCTCTAAGTAAATATTTGCGAGTACAGGGGATAAAGGATTACCCATAGCCAGTCCATGATTTTGTTTGTATATATTATCTTGATATTTGAAGTAACCAGACCTGATGCAATATGTAAGCAAGGCTAACATGTTTTTGGATAACTTGTCCTTGAGTAATGTTAGGACTTCATCTGTTGGGACATTAGTGAACAAAGAAGTTATGTCCAAGCTAGCCATGATGTCATCTTCATTAACTGTAATATCCTTAATGTATGTAACAAATTCTGTAGTGTTCTTGATAAAAGATGGTGACTTGCCTGAAAAACGTTTTAGGTATTTGGCGAGATATTTTGAAAGGTTATACGTCGGAGAATTGATAACTTCTACAATTGGGCGTTCCCTTTATGGATTTTAGAAACACTATATATGTGAGGAATTAACGGATGGAGAGAGCATAGAGATAAGCGAAAGTTTCGGGATAATTCAGTTGTTGTTTTTAATAAGTTGTTTGTACAATTTTGAATTTCACGAGTTGGATCTCTCTGGAGTATTGAGTAGGTATCATTATGTAGTAATTCAAGCATTTTATTCCGGTAATTAATCTTCAGAGTTGAGGATGACTGTTGCATTGTCTTTATCCGCAGGAAGGATAATTATATCTCTGTTGTTTTTTAAACTTTTAATAGCTTTGTGTTCTGTTGAAGTAATGTTATGTGCAGGTGGTTTTGCGTTATTAATAATAAAGATTGATTCAATACGTAAAAGTTTTGCATCTTGTGAAGGGAGAAAAGAAGTAGCTTTTTCTATTTTTGTAAGTAGTGTCTCCTTTGGTATTAATTTTGGGGAAGGAATAAAGTTTAGACCTTTACTAAGAATGCTTCTTTCTACATCTGAAAGTATATAAGAAGATTTGTTGATAATGACTTTGTCAATATTGATATGTGGTTTTGAGAAGTTCCTATTATTTTGTATTCTTTTTAATGTTTAAATTTACTAATAAGCTTTACTTTGTTATTATATTGTAATGTGGCTGCTTAAGATTCACAGTATGTATTAAAGGTATGCCAACTTTCATTATCTAGAGATTCTTCCAGTTTCTCCGCTTTGGTTCTTTTTTATTGAAAAGAAAAGCGAGAGTTCGTTTAGTATCCGAGATTCTTTCAGACAGTAGGTCTAATTTAGCTTTCTGATACATTCTCCTCGCACGATCAGTTGTTATGTTTTCTTTAAAGCACATAAATTTAGGAAAGACAGCGTGAAATTTGCAACGTTTCAAGAAGACTAACTTGTTGATGCTTAGTCCAATCCTCTTCAGTGTCTTGATGAAGTTTCTTTTATTATTAATAATAGAAGCCTCGTCATGAAGGTTATAGATGAAAGAATGATCACTAACTAGGTTAACATACACATTTTTATAACGAATTGAATGACTAGAACCGAGATTTAAGTAAAAAGGATTTCACATAAAAACACGACTAGTTTCGGCTTGTAACAGCCTTCATCAGTTGACATTATAAAAGAAGGAAAACAGAAAGAAGACCTTCACATAGCCTTTAAAGGAATGCGGAGAACCGACCAGGGCTTCTGAACTAATGTCCAATCCTCAACTTTTCGTGGTGCACCCTGTTGGGTATCTACCTGGATACTGAACGAACGAGGATGGGCTGGCAATTTGGGATTTAGCCGACCAAATTGTATTCTTATTGGCTTAAACCAATATAGAAAAGGGTACAACATGACAAAATTTCATGCCAGCTGGAGCATTGCCCGTTTATACAAGACCCTCTTTGTTTTTGCCAGGGAACCAGAGTGAACAGCAAAAAGTCAGCTACTGAAACAAATCTGAAAGCACATCCCAACTCAACATCACCAGAGTTAAAAATCGGTACTATCAACATAAGAAGCCTGAATGGCAAAGAAATGGAGCTAGCTGAGGAATTAGATAAGTACCAGATCGACATAATAGGTGTGACTGAAACAAAAAAGACAAAAACTGGTGAGATCTTTTTGAACAATAAATACAAAATGTTATATTCAGGAAATTACAATCAAGGAAAAGAAGGAGTAGCCATAGTATTCAACACAAAATACGAGACTAATCTTCTTGCATGGCAGGCAGTCTCAGGTAGAGTGATGTGGGCAAATATCAGAATGGGGAACTGGACAATGAGACTTATTTGTGCTTATGGTCCGACAGAAGTTTCTACTAAGGTAGAAGTGGAGGAATTTTTTGATGTTTTAGAAAAAGCAACTGACATAATGAAAAAGGAAAAGTTGGCCCTTGTTGGGGATCTAAATAGCAGAGTAGGAAATGATTGTCAGACATACAAAGATATTTTGGGAAAATTTGGAGAAAAGAGCAAAGCCAATAATAATGGCAAATACCTTTTGGATTTCTGCTAAGGCCATGGACTGGTTATTACTAACACCATGTTAGAACATAAAAATGCGCACAAATTCACATGGAGAGAAGAGGCAAGGAATACGAAAAGTCTCATTGACTATGTTATTGTTGTTAGTGATGTTTTCTTGTGCAGGACAGCAGAGTGTACAGAGGATTTCAAATTTCAAGCGATCACTATTTAGTCTTGAGCAGGATAAAATTGAATTTCGAATTGAAAAGAATAACATATAAGAAAGTTTTAAAGCAAATAAAAGTTGATCAGCTGTCAGATGTGAACTGTAGACTAAAATACACAAAGATTATTGAATAAAAAATGAAAGAGTTTTAGAACAGGAACCAAACCTTTGAGATTCAGTGGCAAGCCTTGAAGAAAACCATGTTGATTCAGCCAGAGAGGCATGTGGTGAGGTTGTGTGCAAGGATAGAAATATCAGAACTCCATGGTGGAGTTAAAGAGGCAGTGAAGGAAAAGAAGAAAGCATATCAAAGATTCCTGGCAAATAAGTCAGCTTTTACTCTTACAGAATACAGAGACAATTGTAAGAAAGCTAAACAGTGTGTAAAACTAGCTAAACAAAAGTCATGGGATGACTTTGGCAAGAACATAGAAAATAAATATCAAGAAGGTGGTAAGATATTCTGGAGGTTGTTGAAGAAGCTTACAAATGGAGGAAAGAGCGCTGTAAAAGGAGTTAGATATGATAAAGCTTATATGAAAACAGGAGAAAAAGATATCCATGAAGTATGGAGTAATTACTTCAAAATATTGCTAAATGAAAAAGCAGTGATAGCACAGTGGTAAAAAAACACACAACAGGCATACAATCAGGAATATATATCCATACTTGAAGTAGAAAAAGCCATCAAAGGCTTGAAATGTGGAAAGACAGCAGGAGTAGATGATATTCGACCAGAAATGCTGAAGTATGGTGGTATAAAAGTCTTACAGTGGCTGCACTGCATAGTTCAGAAAGCCTGGACAGAGGGACGAATTCCCGATGATTGGAGTAGAGCTCTCATAGTACCCATATATAAGAAGGGAAATAAAACTGAATGTGAGATTTACAAAGTATTTACCTACTTTCTGGCAAGATATATGCAGGCATACTTGAGAGACGTTTGAGAAGAATTGTGGAAGAAAAGCTTGGTGAAGAACAAGCTGGATTCAGGCCAAATAGAGGCTGTCAAGATCAGATCTTTACTTTACAACAAATAGTTGAGAAATCATGGGAATATAACAAAAATCTGTATTTAAGTTTTGTTGATCTGGAAAAGGCATTTGACAAGGTGCCAAGAGGGAAGCTATTCAATATGCTACAGTTATATGGTGTCAATGGGCATTATATCAAGCAATACTTAGTCTATATTTGAGTTGTAAGTCGGCAGTTAGAATTGAACGAAGTACAGGAAGATGGTTTAATGTTGAATCTGGTGTGAGACACGGATGTACATTATCCCCTCTGTTATTCGTTGTCTATATGGATCACATTATGAAGGAAAGTGGTATTAAACCTGATATCAAAAATGGGAGATGTTAATGTCAGCTCTTTGCTTTATGCAGATGATGTTATACTTCTAAATAAATCCGCTACAAGTTTGAAGATTCCCTGACTAAACTAAATAACTGTTGTAATAAATATGGTATGAAGGTCAACATTGAAAAGACAAAGACAATGAAAATAGGTAGAATTGTTGAAAATGTCAACTGTGTTGTGAACGGGGAACCTGTGGAACAAGTAAAACATTTCTGCAACTCAGGTACGATTTTTACTGAAGATGGAAATTAAATATGGAAATAAACAACATAATCAACAAAGCTGGTATGATAGGCAGTCAATTGAATAAATTCATATGGAATAAGAGAGAAATTAGTCGGAACACTAAATTAGCTGTATACAAGACAGTGTACCAATTTTAACTTATGGATCTGAGAGCCGGGTCAGAAGTAAAACACTTGACCAAAGACTAGAGACCACAGATATGAGAGTCCTGAGAAAGATTAGAGCCATGAACAGATGACATCAATGAAGAATATCATATTAAAAACGAGGATATTAGGAAAGAACTTGACATTGTCGGCATCCAGGACTGCATTAGCATAGCTAATCTCAGGTAATATGGTCACTTAAACAGAATGGGCGAGGAAAGATTAGCAAAACAAGTGTTCTCTGCCAGGTTGGCAGCAAAACGACCCAGAGGAAGACCAAGATATAGGTGAATTGATATGGTATAATGTGCCTTAGACGATAGATATATAAGATCTGATAATGATAATATTGGAGTCTTGACAAGTGACAGACTGATTTGGAGGAAAATTGTAGATAGGGAGTTAGTAATGATGTAAATTTTTCAAATAGTACTATCATATCCTGTACACCCCTTGAGGGTACATGTCAGGAATTTGATGATAATGATGATGAGAAAAAGGGAAATAAAACACTAAAAACACTCAAGCTTAAATAAATTATGAACATCATGGAGAGTCTCTATACATAATCGACACTAAATTGTTGTTTTTAAAGCTGTTTTTTCGTTAGTTGTAATGTTGGGAATGTGAGTGCAAGTAGTATCTCGTGAACGCCAGTACATTCTATTGGATGTTCCAAGAGAATCATTGAAAGATTCTTTGTTAATCGTCCTAGACATCACTCAGAAGAAACAAATAGATTCAAAGGAATATATCTATTCCTTACATAAGTACAGTTTCTCATAAATTAGCAAAAGTTCTAAGAAAATACAATATTAGAACCTTGTTCACACCTCATCCAAAGATCCGTTTCTTAATAAGCCTCTCAAAACTTTGTCATCATCAACTCAAATACCCTGGTGTATATAAAATATTGTGTGATTGTGATGGTCCCCTTATTTTGGGCAGACAGACAAATCTGTCGAATTGCGTATGGAAGAACACATGAGGGACATTACTTACAAGAGACAGCGAGCCAGTGCATTATCAGGTCATAGCCTTTTCTCGGCTAATCCTAATGATGAAAACCAAAGTCACAAAATCAGTTGGGAAAAATCTACTAACATCTTCCGTTGCAATGATGAACTAGAGAGAGAAAAGTCGTGGAATTTAGAGAAATCATCTTCAATCCTTTTCATCTAAATAATAACTTGAGCTTCAACCTCCTCAGATTGTCAATCAGCTGTAATCATGTACTGGCGTTCACGAGATGGTACTAGCACGCACTTTCCCAACAATACGGAAGAACAGCTTTAAATACAACCACAATGATTTATTGTTAAACTCTCTATGATGTTTATAGTTTATTTAAGCTTCAGTGTTTTTCTTTTTTCTTTCTTTTATAATATCATCTGATGAAGACTGTTACAAGCTGAAACTAGTCGTGTTTTTATAATAAAACCTTTTTACTTAAATCTCGCTTCTAGTCATTCAATTCTTTATAAAAATATATGTTAATTGAGTTAATGATCATTCTTTCATACTAATATATATATATACCAATTTTTTTCGAAGGTTGTAATTTTCCCCGAACTATGTAGCAAAATCTGGTACCTCGAACTCTTAGCGCCCCTATGCGATTGCCTAGACGCCTAAAGATAAAACCGGCCCTGACTTCATTACATTCACCTTAATATCCCGGGTGTGCTGTCACAAATGAGGACGCCTTTGAGCCATTTGAACATATGCACGGATGGCGCAGCAGACTAATTCTTAGCATGCCAGTGGTTTTAAACCACCCCAGAAAGCGAGGCAGGGTATGCGTTGAGAAAATAGAACCCAGAAATCAGTGCTTCTGATTGGTGAATGTATCAACGAATCCAAATGAACAATGCCATTTCTCATGAATTGTTGCTGTTATTGTTTTCTGAGTTTCATTTATTTAACGTGCATAAAATATGAACTCATACACGTGTTTAGGACACCGATATCGACAATGTTTAATATATAATATTATTTTCTATAAATAATTTACAACTTTTTTTGCTTATATTTACAATGGGAAACAGTGTTGATGGTGGACTACGTGCTCGAAAGACAGGTTTCATATCGCATGAGAAGGTTCATCTGTCGTTTTGGAGAACAAGGGTTAGAACATTGGACATGCCATGCAATTTTATCCCTTACTTCATCAAGGTTTGAGGGCAGGTCATGGTGAAGGCTACAGGAATTCTGTGACCCGCGAAATGACTCTCCTGGGAAAGTGTTCTGGTAAACAGGATTTCGAACCACTTGAAGTGTGACAGATCTTTCGAGCATTGTATGATTATTAGTCGAAGGTAGTTGGAAATTGTGTATAAATAAGTAAAACGAGTTATTTCAGCCTATCTTAGCTTCAACAGGTAAAAATAATAATTTCCCAAGTGATTACTTTTTCCGATATCTCTGTGTATGACAAGGTTGCATTTAAAAATCGTATCAAAATTCAAATTATCCGTGTCTCACTATAGTATTTGTCACTGCTAATGTAATCTCACCACGAAGCATAAACCCTTTGTGTTTCTCACATTAATCGGCGCACGTGACGCACAGTAAATTAAAATCAAAGTTATGTTACAATTAATTGCATTGGACCAATTAAAATGAGGCTGATGTGTTATTCACTCTTAAAACTTTTACACATCAATAAAAATGCAATCATACGGTCAAGCTGAAGTATTTTTATGTAACAGCAACGGATTACGCTGAACGGCAGGAATATCATACATGCGTGCCGACCAATGTCTATGAAAATCCATCCTTCCTCCATAATGTCTGGTTCTCAGACGAAGCTCATTTCCATCTAAGCTGTCATGTAAACAGACGAACCTACAACTTTCTTGGTTTCTCGAGACCTGAATTTGTCCAAGAGAAATCTCTTCAGAGTGAGAAGGTAACCAAATGGTGTGTAGTTTGCTACCATGGCATAATTGGGCCCTACATTGAAGAGAGCGGTATATCATCAAAAATGTGTTGGTTCCGTTCACGTTTTGCATTGGATGTATCGTGTAAAAAAAAAATTCCATTTCGTGCACGGTACTCCAACAGGACGGAGCAACCTATCACACTTCACATAGTTTCAGATCCTATTTATCAGAACACTTACCCAGAAGACTCATTTTGAGGGTCACAGAATTCCCATAGCTTTCACGTTCTCCTAATCTCACATCACTTGATGTCTTCATTTGAGGATAAGTTGAAGAACGGGTATTCCACCATGATCCGAATTCAAACCTTGATGAACTAAGGGATAAAATTACATGACATATCCAATATTCTATGCCTTATTCACCAAGAGAACAGAGAACCTTCTCATGCGATAGGAAACCTGTCTTGAAACACAAAACATATAAGAGAAATAAAACAAAACATATCATTGTATTCATTCAGTACTTTTTTTTCCCCACTATACTGTATAACTTAGAAATTTCGTTTATCCAATATCATAGAAATTGATCTATCATTCAATTCTGCTCAGAATACACATTATTCACCAACACCATCGAATTCCTGACATGTACTCTCACATTATACACCCTTTGATAGTACTATCAAGGGGTATATAATATGATAGTACTACGTGAAACATTTACATCATTACTAACTTCCTATCTATAATTTTTCTCCAAATCAATCTGTTAACTGTCAAGACTCTAACATTGTCAGATCTTATATTTCTATCTTCTAAGGCACTTTTTACCGTATTAATCCACCTATATCTTGGTCTACCTCTGGGTCTTTTTTCCCTTTTTCAAATCCTCTGTACACTCTAGTCTCCTGCACCAGAGAGAAAACATCACTGTCAGCAATAACATAGTTAATGAGATAATAAATTTAGTTTAATCCTTTATCCAAGTGTAAGCAAACAAAGTTTGCGCCTGAAAATATCTTCAGGACTGAGGTAAGGTGGTGCAACACCAGGCAACTCCAAGCAAAGGTGGACCAAGCTGTCCTCACTCATTGTCTCAATATCTCGCATAATGCAAAGCACATCTCCTTGCGGACATGTATACTGCTATACATTAAGGGAAGGACAACTATCCAGACCGGTTTCGACCTTTATTGAGGTCTCGTCAGTGGGAGGCAGAATATTCTGCCTTAGTATCTCCAAACGTGGAGATACTAAGGCAGAAGCAATAGGAGAGGTTATATTTGCCTATATGAGTTGCCAATCTCCTTGCAGACATTGGCAACCCATAATGTAAAGCACATCGGGAGATACTGAGACAATGAGTGATGAGAACTTGGTCCAACTTTGCTTGGAGTTGCACCACCTTACCTCAGTCCTGAAGGTATTTTCAGGAGTAAACTTTGTTTGCTTACACTTGGATAAAGGGTTACAGCTAAATTTATTATAGTCTGACCAAGTGCAAAATAAACTTCCAAAATAGTTAATGAGAGTTTTCTTATTCCTTGCCTGTTCTCTCCATGTGAATTTGTGCATTTTTTATGTTGAAACATGGTGTTAGTAATAAACAGTCCATGTGCTGAGCAGAAATCCAAGAAATATTTGCCATTATTATTAGCTTTGCTCTTTTCTCCAAATTTTCCTTTGGCTTGCTGTTGACAGCCTCCGTCTCACTCACTTGAGGCTGCTCTGGTGTGAAATGGAATTTGTCCATATAATTGTATTGACACCGTTGTTTCAAGCGTGGCTCAGCGTTCTCAAGCCTGTCTAATAATTTGAGTGGATCACACGCTGTACTGGTAGGTGACCGATACTCAAGTTATGACAATTTTTTCGAGCATATTGTGTCAACATTTGTAATATGGTCTTTTTTTTTTGTTGGTTTTTGGTAATTCTTTCACACCCCTATGTAATGTCCCTTAAACCTATCTGACTTTTTTCTCTGTCTTTTTTTATTTTTATGATATTGTACACCCATAGCAAATTTTGTCCTGCTTCATCGCAAACTTCACATGTTATACGACATTTTCGAAATTTTTTGATTTTAAAACTTAAAATCACTAAAATAATTCTGCCCAGAGTCAGATTTATGCTAGTAGGATGATTTGAATAGGCTGACCATATGAGCAAAACTTAATGGATGTCGATTTAATGGTTAAATTGTAAAGTTTTGGATATTGGGATGCAAATATTACAAGCTTTATACTATATTGACGAAACTGTACTCCCAGAAATTGATGAAGCCAGGGATTGGGAGTTGTAGCAGATAGAGTTGAAGTTTAGGGGTACATTGCTACAGTTAGATATGGCAGCTCACAGGATTACTTGATGACTGAAGAACACATTGATAAACAAAGATAAGGGAATTATCTTCCTGTTTATAAGCCTTGATACGACCACATCTGAATTACTGTGCTCAGGTCTGGTCGCCTGGATTTCTTGGAATGTGGAAGTGGTGGAGTGGATCTAGAGGCATGTGAACAAGATGGTGAGTGGTCTGTGGAACGTTCCCTATATTGATTGAGGATTTACAAAGTTGGTTGACAGGTGAAAAAGAAGGGGGGATATAATAGAAACATTTAAGTTACTTATAGGCTTTTAAAGAAGTGATTAAGGGGAAATGTTTCAACACCTGGCTAGAGGGAGCCAAACAAAAGGCCATTCCTGGAAGTTGTGTGTGTGATCAGCAAGGGTGCATGAACTATATTTTTCACTTTGGGCGTAGGTAATGAATGGAACAGGTTACCCGAGAGCGTTGTGAGTACTTTGTTAATGATTCTATGGAGAAGTACGTTAGGTATTGTGTTGATAGTCTGGGTGTCCCACAATATGTCTTATGACTTCATGAAGGTGCCCATGCAAAAGCAATAATTAATTAACGACCGTGAGTCCATATGGATAATACGGCACCATCTTATTAAACCAACATAACGATATTGGTTATAATGTGTTTTTCGTCTGTAAATTGCGTACATTCTCCTGGCCGGTTTACCTGTTCTGAGAAACGAAAAACCCGAGTTTCCGGGAGAAAAAGCCCTCTACATCCATGTGAGATGAGTCCGGCTAGCTAATCGAAAGAGACCAGATAACGGTTCCTGTCGTCATGGACGGGAATCGAACCATGGTCTTTCCGACCAACTGGCTTCGTCTATACCGACTGAGCGACGAAGATTCTGTTAATAAGAGTAATAATAATAATATATTGACTGCTCATCAGTATGATTCAACTGATGCTAGCAATGTTTCCGTCTAACCTGTCCGCGCACACACATCCTTCAAAATAACGGAACATAGATGCCTAGTAACTGTGAGGCAAAGATTTTTGCTTTTAGAATTTTTGTTTATATTCAATTTTTTGAACGGAAAAAATGATGCAATAAATCATGCTTGTTACTTATTTTTATTTAGTAATTTTTTCAATGTCTCCTCTTCAATATTGTGTAATCCATTACAACTAAATATACTCTAATTTTACTTTTAGCGTGCGCCGTGTGGGCGAACTGAGGTTAACGTCAGCAAGTTGCAGAGGCATATTTGTTTAGGTATCTTCTCGTACTGTCTAGACCAGTGGCTATCAACATTTTTCCACTTGTATACCCCTTTTAAACCCATTTCTATAAATTGTATCCCTTGTTTTTAAAATAGCTACTTTTAAATACATGACAAAAGACATGGAGGTAATGACAACGCAATTAAGAGTGAATCGTGGGATCAGTACCTCCATCTTACAGGTCCATGAATAGGAACTGCAAGGTGGAGTGAGGTCATGAAAATAGTTACTGAGGCCAATCAAGTAGGCCAAAATGACGTATTTACCAATAAACAGATGTTGTTGGTTCCTGCCGGCCGGCGCAGCGGGAGCGAGATTGCAGCACGTGTGTGGTTCTTATTTACTGATACTTACAAGTATTCGATCCCAGTCTCATTTTTGCACATCGACATACAAGTGACCGTTAATGTTCTAAAATTCATCAACATACATATTGTAATTCAATCGTTATTCATTCACGAACTAAACTTCTCTATGTTGAAGAGTTGAGCAGCGCTGGTAGTAATACCAGTGATATTAATACCAGTAGTTTATTAATATCACTAGTAATACCAGTGATATTACTAGTGATAGTAATAGTAGTAGTAATAGTAATATAATAATATATACTATATTATACATACAATAAACACTGTAACTATAAAAATAAACAATCTAAAAACTAACATAAGCGTCTTTTTTTTGCTTGTCCTATTATAATTACGTAATAGTAAAATATAGGGGTCGATAAAAAGTCAAGAAACGCTTGAAGGGGTCGACGGACAAATGACTTTGGCGACCCCCCTAACCTAGACCATAGGTGGCCAACATGCGGCCCGTAACATGATTTTATGCGGTTCGCGGCAGGATAAAAACTATTAAATTATATGTATTACCAATTTAGCTATTTGTTTAGACCGCAGATTTTCTGATTGATATACTAGTTATATTCATTATTTCTGATCACGGAAACAATTTATATTCTCAACTCGGAATCAAAATTGCTTTAAAAAGATTACTCAATTTATAAAATCTACTGCTTCTCTGTGCGAGTTGTATTAGTGGGAGTGGTAGATTTCTATGAGCTCCAGGGTAACGCATCATTGAAAGTCACTTGCTCTGCTCTGGTTACAGTGATCAGTTTCATTATACTTATATTTATATTTAAACTTAAACTTATATTTAAATGAATAAAGTATTTCATATTGTTCTCCCAGTAGTAAAATGATTTAACAAATATAATAATTCAATACATATAACTATTGCCCTGAAAAAATGCAGAGTTTATTTTTATTTAAGTTGTCTAAAAGTGTGCGCCCCGTGATGCTACCACTCATCATATATTGGCCCTCGTATAGAATGAAGTTGGCCACGCCTGGTCTAGACGATAGTCACTTGAACTCGTGAACAAGCTAATAGATTTTTCTAAAATTATAATTACCAGTATTGTCAATTAACTGTCAATTAGAAATAAGTATGAAAAAACTAAAATATGTCAGAACTATAACAAGAAATGTCTTAAATATAAAATAATTAAAGAAAATTGGCAAAACGAAAACAGAAATGAACTTACATATAAACCATAATGGTTTGTAGTACAATAGAATAACGAGAAGTAATTTCACAAAATATAACAAATAGCAGTACCACCTCAGGGTAAAACAGCTGTATATATTGTAAATATTAATTACTGTGATGTATATATATCCTATTGGTTTAATAAAATAGTCTTAATGGAAGTGGCGTTTGCACTCCTCAGCGATAGGCCGCCCAAAGAAAGAGCACTCGATTCTGATTGCAGGCTACAGGAACTTTTTCCTCTTTTTTCGACCGGTTGTTCCCGAGTTAGTCGATCTCTGGCATGAGCAAGCAGCCTTTTTCTCCTGGAAAACTCAGCGCCATTTGTTAGCCATCTCTTCGCTGAATCAGAAATTAGAGAGGACTTAAAACGGCCTCACCTACTCTCTATATAGAAATAAAAGTCGTCAGCAGATTTTTTTTTTTTTTTAGAATTTTAGAACTTTTAGAAATAAAATTTTAAATATTATTTATTATAACAAACCCACATGTTCAGCAATGGCAAATTAGACAGATAATATTTATGCTTACATTTTTATTAATCTCTCCTTTAGCCATAATAACTGTGTTAATAACTGTGTTAATAACTTCCTGAAATAAATCTACTATTTTATAATCTATTGATGAAAGCAATTCCACCTGCGTTTCTATTGTCTCTTACACAGAGGATAGTATTGCAACATCACCTAAAGCTAACCTCCTGGAATTATTCTTCTCATCCAACTTCCTGCATAGATTTCCAAAACATCTCATCTACATCTTTATCTGAAATTTCATTGGCAATTCAAGGCATGCAATGCAATGCACTGGAGGCATAGCACTGCATGCCTGATATGGCCTTCTGCCAGAGAGTAATTAGAAGAATCTTGATCAACCTGATTACCGAAAACGGCTTCTAGTCCTCATGGTACTCCAACAATTAAGCACAAAAAAATGTGTTCCTGAACTCAGAGAGGGATGTGAACATTCTACAATGCAATTTTCAGATATTTCTAGGAGTTCAATGTTCGTGGCACTATAAAACAGAGGTCGGTGGCCAAACCAGGAGAAACAGAACCATAGCATCGCACCGCCACATCCGAATTTCATAGTTCGGGTTACGCACGGTAAGAGATGTTTACCTGGCATTCACCACACCCACAGCTTTTCAGGCTTCTATGTCCCATTGTACATGCTTTTTGCATCACTGAAGACGAAGTTGCAGGTTGGTTCGGATAACGTCGGGTTTGGGTATTGCGGTCCTACCATGGAAGCCAATGCCATGTTGCAAGCCTTGGTTCTGAATGCTCTACTTTGTGGCATTTCTACGAAACTGATCATTGTCTCTTTCAGAAAGACACAATGCACTGTGTCATAAGACTGCTACTGTAACTGCATTATTTCCAAAATTTCCATCGACAGTTATGGTAGTTTTGTGGAAAGCATGACCCGTAGGACTGCTGCAGCCATCGCAGCAAAAGTATTCTACATCTTATTAAGGTGGGCGTCATAGCTGTTTGTTCCTCACACTATGGTATCCGTTGACCTTCTTTCCAAGTAGTGTATTGCTCTCACCTCAGTGCTGTCTAAAGTAATGGAGGTTATCAATAGTGTACTTCAACATCTGGAGAAATGTTAACTAATCGGCGACCAGCCACTAATATGTATGCTGCAGATCTAGATCTACAGCACTCCTTGCCTTCATTACCCACAACTGAACAAACACACCCTACAAAAAACACAGGAGATAAGTGTGATTTTGCACTAGACATTTCTAAGTAATTTCGTAGGATTTGGCATCAAAAGTTTCTCAGCAAACTGATATCTTCTGCTATTCCTTTAACCCTTTTTTACACAGATGACCAGAGTCTTTTTAGGTTGTTTACTGCATGTAATAGTGGAGAGTTCAATCTCTTCATCCATTCTCTTCCTCATATACATAAATGGCCTTCTTTCACTGATCAATAGTTTTGCTAATGATACATTCTCTACTCATCCTACTCATATGAAAAACATTGAAGGGCTGAAACATCTCGAAGTTCGAAGCCATTTTAAAATAAGTAACCTGAACATTGGTCTCCATACTTTTTTTTCAAAGAGGTGGTGAAAACATAATACTTTGTTCATTTCAAAACACAAATTTGTCTGTTTTCATTTTCACCCAAAAAAGTGCTTAGTTCTTCTTTTACCTTTGATAATGCTCAACTTAAAGATCAACACCAGAATTTTCTTCTTGGAATGACACTTACTCCGAACTTTTCACTTTCTATAGCATTCGGAGCTTCCAAAAAACTTGACATCCTTTTTTTTTCTCAAGTCGTTAATTTTCCTTTGTTCATGCTTTTACTTCAACTCAGTGCATATCTCAAATCCGCTAACCTTTCGAATTCTGCATTCGCATTTATAGCAGTGAACCAAAAACCTCTAAAAATTCTTGATCCTGTTCAGAAAAGGACAGTTTAACTGGGTGACTACATCTCTCTCTCTCTCTCTCTCTCTCTCTGACACACACACACACACACACACACACACACACACACACACACACACACACACACACACACACACACACACACACACACACACACACACACACACACACACACACACACACACACACACACACACACACACACACACACACAGATTCTCTCCAGCTACTGTCTCACAGATGAAAAGTTTCACAGCCTCTTCTCCAGATATTTACATGGGCGCTGTACAGCTAAACAAGCATTCCATCATGTCCCTAATTTCCATTAAAGTTCCACTAATTCTAGTGCCAGCTGATCAACATCTTATTACAGTTTCACTGCTAACACGCTGAGTCTGCCACTCTAATACATCTTTCCTTCCATTTACAATGGTTCAGTGGAACAGTCTTCCCCTAAAACGTATTCTGCAAAGACTACAACCTCGTCTTCAAAACGAGTATGAAAAGAGTGTGGAAATGGCATACTCGTACACATCTAGCTAGGATGGTTAAAGAAAATCATTTTAAGTTCGTCTTAAAATCATCTTATAGTCGCCTGCCAATGTAACTTTTTTTAAAAAACCTTTCTTCTACCTGTTGCCAAGGTAACAGATCTCAGTCATATCAAATTTTCTTCCTCCCTGAAACTACGCTTTTTTATTCCGCAACTCAAGAAAATGAACTCTACATCCGAAACTATTTCCACCAGTAATATCCAGCATAAGGACCACAATATTTCGACAGTTCTCTGTTGTACTTTATTCCCCAGATGCCTATTTAAATGACTGATAGCCTTGGACCAGTTAACTGTGTCCAAGGATGGACACTGGATGATAACCAATTTTCAGAAGTTAGTTGAAGCTAAATGATCTGGACTACTTCCCTTTTGGAGATTTAAAAATGTTAGCGGATTTATCAGCTAAGATAACGCCTTTTTTGTTCCCATACAGGGAATAGGCGAGGCCGTTTTAGCCTTATTTAACTTTTGTTGACTGAGTGGACAGTTCAATCTCCACTGGTAGCCAATCAAAGATAGCTAGCCCAAGGCTATCACTAATTAATCGATATGCAGTGAAGAAGGCGGGTCACAAGTGCCGCTAACTCGTGGTCCCTAACCTTAACACAATATTTTAATGTCTGAAAATAGTGTGGGTTCTTGAGTTGAAGGGACGAAAAACCCGAGTTTTCGGGAGGAAAAACCCCGCTTCCCCGTGCCAGAGATTGACTAACTCGGGAACCAGTCGAGAAAAGGCATAGAAAAAGTTCCTCCAGTCGTCGACTGGACTCGAACTTATAAGTCTTTCTTCGTGCGGTCAAGCGCCGTAGAGTGCAAACACCACTTCTACTGAGCAGGCTCTCTTACAGCAGATTGATATATATTTTTAATTTACCTTTCTATTTTTCCCTGCCTTCCCACACAAAAAGCAAAGATTGTTATAAGGTTTGCTACTTATGTATCAGTCATTTAAAAATTATACATAAAAATACTTCTCACCAGAATATTAAAAAATAAATTTTACATATTTGTCTTAATTCTGTTCTTTACCTACCCTGGTGACCTGAGAGACTTTTGTGTGGCAGATCCTTCAGCTCTTGATTGGTTATCTGAACTAGACTTAAAAGTTTAGACTTTTTGAACCTGATATTTGTATATGTGCATTACTTGTATTATTTTTATAGTCTGCACAAATATGTATTTATATATTCTGATGTCATGCATCTTTATTATGCCATGTGCTAAATAAATAAATAAATCTGTTCTTCACTATCTTTTATTCTTCTTTAATAGAGCCTCTTCTTCTTTTTCTTCTGCTATGTCTTATCCCGTGTTAAACGGGGTCGGCGTTCCCATCTTTAATCTTCTTCTCCCAGATTCTCTGGTCCAGGGCATCTTCCCGACTCCATCCTTTCTCCCTAAGATCCTCTGCCACCTTATTCCTCCATCTGAGTTTGGGCCTGCCTCTTTTCCTCCTTCCCCCACCTCCATACGCTCCACTCGTTTACCAACATACTCCTCACTCCTTCTCTCTACATGATTGAACCACCTCAGCCTGCTTTCTTGTACCTTCTTACCGATCAGTCCCACCTTGATCGTCCCTCTGATGTAGTCATTCCTTATCCTGTCCTTCTGTGTCACACCACTCATCAATCTCAACATCCATATCTCTGCCACCTCCACCTTCTTCTGTGCCTTTGTTATAGGCCATGTCTCCGTGCCATGGAGTATCGCAGGCCTCACCACCATCTTATACAGCTTTCCTTTCATCTTACAACTCACTTTCTTGTCGCACAGGAACCCCACTCATCTTCCCAGTTCATCCAGCTGCATGTTATTCGGTGCTGTATTTCCTCATCCAGGTCACCATTCTTCTAGACGACCGACACAAGGTACTTGAATTTCTTCCCTGAAGTTAACCTTTCACCCTGGAGTCTTATGATCATATCCTCGTCACTCCTCGTTGACATATATTCGGTCTTTACCCGGTTAATTTTCATGCCTCTCTCCTCCAATACCTCCACTCTTCCAGTGTCTTTTCAAGCTTCTCTCGGGAAGATTCGCCGAGAACAATATCATCGGCAAACATCATGCTCCCTGGCACCTCCTTCTTGACGTCCTCCTCTATTACATCCATGACCAGATCAAAGAGGTAGGGGCTCAGAGTCGATCCCTGATGGAGCCCTACGACAGGTCTAGTGTCATGCCAACACCAGACCTGACCTGAGTTTTCACTCCCTCATACATCTCCTTCACCAACCTCACTTACTTTTCCAATACCCCCTTCTTCCTCATACACCTCCATACCTTTTGTCTGGCCACTCTGTCATACGCCTTTGCCAGGTCTATAAACACCATAAGTAGCTTCGCCTGCATCTCCCAATATTTCTCCATCAATCGCCTTAGCGCAAATATTGCATCCGTTGTCCCTCTTCCTGGCATAAATCCAAACTGCTCCTCACCAATTTTTGTTCCCCGCCGTATCCTTCCTTCAATTACTCTTTTCCATATTTTCAACGTGTGTGGCATCCGCTTGATCCCTCTATAGTTGCCACAATCTTGAATATCTCCTTTTCCCTTGTAGATTGGGACGAGAAAGCTTTTCCTCCATTCCTCTGGTATCTTTTCCTGTTGGGCTATTTTCCTCATCAGATCCAATAACACGTCTATGCCCTTGCTGCCCAAGCTTCTCCACACTTCTCCAGGTATCTGGTCCGCCCCCACAGCCTTTCCATTCTTCGTTTTTCTCAGTGCCCAATGCACCTCCTCTCTGCTTATGTCCTGTACCGATCCTTTGTTTGCCTCTCCATCTTCACACCTCTCTCTTGATTTCTCCTCATTTAGTAGATTACAAAAATATTCTTCCTATCTTCCTCTGATTTTGTCCTCCTCTTGTAGTACTACTCCTGTGGCGTCCTTTATCTCCTTAACTGACGTTATGTCTTTCTAGGCCTTATCTCTAGCTTTCGCTATTCTCAACAACTTAGCTTCACCACCATTTCTCTCCAGTACTTCATAAACCTCTTCAACTGCCCTCGCCTTCGCCATTGCCACAGCTCTCTTTGTACTTTTCTTCACTAATCTATATGCCTCCTTGTCGGCTCTGGTTCCAGTTATGTCCCATTTTTTCTTTGCCTCTTTCTTTTCCCTGATCTCCAACTGCACCTCGTCATTCCACCACAATGCCTCCTTATCCTCGGGCGGCCCTTTCTTGATGTTATACCGAGCACCTCTTCTCCAATTTTTCTAATATTCCGACTATTTACGTCCCACCATTCTTCCACATCCTCCGGTAACTTCATTCCTTCCAATACCTTTTCTTTAAACTCATTCCTTGGACCTTCCTCTTCCAATTTCCACCACTTTATTTTCCTATCTTTCCGCTACTTCTGTCTATTCTTCTTTTCCCCTTTTATATCACAGTCTACCACAACCAACCTGTGCTGTGCCACTACAATTTCTCCGTTAATCACTTTACAGTTTTTCACCTCCTTCATATGTTTCCTTCTGCACATAATATAGTCAATCTGACTCGTCCTATCCCTCCTCTTATATGTTATCAGGCGTCCAACTCTCTTCTTAAACCACGTGTTAGCTATAGCCAGGTTGAAGATCACAGCATGCTCTGCGATTCTTTTACTTTCTTCATTTCTTTCACCACTGTTTCAACTCCCTGTGCACCCATTCTTCACCGCTTTGTCGCCTTCCTACATGCCCATTCAGGTCTGCTCCGATGATCACTCTCTCACCATCAGGGAGGATTCCCATTACTACCTGGTCTAGTTCTCTCCAGAATGCCTCTTTCTCCTCCTCATCACAACCTACTTGTGGAGCGTATCCACACACTATCACAGCAACGCTTCCTCCAATCTCAAGTTTAACACTCATAATCCGATCGTTCTTCTGGCACACCTCGCAGACTCCACCCTTCAGCTCGTTGTCGATGATGATTCCAACTCCGTTTTTTCCATTCTCATTCACCCCGCTGTAAAACAGTTTATATCATTCCGCCAGCTCCTTTGCTTTATTGCCCTTCCACCTTGTCTCCTGCATGCACAAGATATTCAGCTTCCTTCTTCTCATCATGTCAACTATCTCCCTACTCTTCTCATTCATTGTACCCACATTCAGCGATCCGATTCTTACTTTACACACTCTCTCTTTCTCTTTCTCTTCTTTAATAGAGCCTAGTTCAAACAAATGATGCAAAAAACTCCTTTTATCTATATATTATATATGTTCTAAAAATTTACCAGATTGCGACTAAAAAACCGATTGTCATAAATATCCTTATAAAAAGTATCAGTATATTATTTTTTGGTGTGGTAAGTTTATTAATTTGGTGAGTAAAGCTGAATAAACACTGGCTCGATTAAAGACTCGTATAACGGTATCATTATCCACCTTTTTGCACTAGTTTCTTTTAACTAATCCCTAGATCTGAATAGTTTCGCTAGTTATGCCAACATGATTCTGAACGTAAATTCAAAATAAACAATAGGGTGTTTATTTTGAATCTGGATTTTGAATTCAAAATTCAAAATTCGCAGATAGGATTCTGCAAAGTCAGAATCTTCATGTTTGTAGAATATCCGATATACACAGTTTCTGGAAGAATGTGCAAAATCTTACATTGATGAAACCGTTTATACGAAAAACGTTTTAAAGGAATCTCTGTGGTTCTTCTCCTCCTGACTTTAACAGGAGAGGGAGAAGTACTTCTGAGTTGTTCAGAAGAACAACTCAGAGAAGAATACCCTTTATCGGGCTAGTTTAATCTTTGACAACACTATAACATAATTATTGTAAAAGTTTCGGCGACTAGTAGCATAAGCTAAAGCACGTAGTTCAAGTACGCAGTGCAAACTAGGACAACTCGTAGCAAAGGTGAAGAAAGTTCTGATCGCTATTCTTAGTATTTCACATAATGTAAAACCCATCTCCTTGAAACATGAAACTCTTTGATTCCGATCTTTGAGTTTCTTATTCGGTTTTAAAACAATGTGGGATTTAATATCCCCTTAATTTAAATAATGTTTACATCGCCGAAATGAAGCCTATTGGCTCTTTATTTTAAATAATTATTGTACTATAATATGAAATTTAGTGACCTATGGTTAGCCATAAAATTATATTTTGGAACGAGACCTGACATAGTGTTTTATCTAGAAATTCTGTTCATTGGATGCAGATATAAAGGTGTACCTTATTTTCGTATCTGTTTCAAGTGATTTCTGAGGCTAAGTTAATTCTGGAATTTTGCGTACAGCAATTTTTGTCTTTATAATGTACAAGTACTTAATAGCAAAAAAAAGGTTTTCTGAAACAATCGTTTATTCTTCGTTGACTATCTTATGAACGCGATAAACAATACCGTTATCATTAATATATATTAAAATTAGATAATGATATTGAGAATTAGGTCTTCATTTCAAATAAATATTTAGTTATTTTGAGTATTTATGATACATGACAGAGAGAATGAAAGCTTCGCAGTCTGATCTGAGCGTTAATTAATCGTCTCAAATGGATGTTAGTATGTTATTATTATTAGAACGGAAGCTTCTGTAGCTCAGCGGAAGTGGATTTGATATCCATAGCGCTAGTCTGCCTGAAGAAAGACCGAAGTTTAATTCTAGACGCCAGCTAGAGTAACGTTTTATAAGCCTTTGTTCGACCGGTTCCCAAGTTAGTTGGTGTCTGGCATTGTAAGCGGGTTTTCGGTTTCAGAAACTGAAGAAAATCACCTTTAGACCCCACACTATTTCAGACAATAACATACTGTTAGGATGAGGGACTGCGAGATGGTGGCAAATGTTAGCCATCTCTTCAGTGAATGCTGGTTAAAATCAATGGTTGCGTCAGCTATCTCTGATTGGCAACGAGTGCAGATTGAACTGCCCACTCAGTCACCAAAAGTAAGCTAGGACTAAAACGGCCTTGTCAACTTCTTATAGGGGAAGAAGAAGAATTGTTTGATTTTTTATTTTATCGAAGGCTTCAAGGACATCGTGGAAGGCTAAACATCATCCCCATCAGCTGTCATACATTCTTTTAAACTTATTTACACTAAATAAACTCAGTACTTTAACAGGGAAACTGTTCCACTCACTCATTGCTCTGAGATACAGTAGAAGGATCTAGCTCTCATCTCTTTCTTAATCAAACAAACAAACCAACTTGCACAGATGGATTCCCCTTGTCCTCTTCTTATCTTCCATGCAACAAAAAATTTAATCAACAATATCCTATAACACTTTTTTAGAAATTTAAAGGAGCCTGTGTAGCTTAGTAGAGTGGCATTTGACTCTACAGCGCTTTACTGCATGATGAAAGGCGTTCGAATCTAGTCGCCGACTAGAGGAACGTTTTCTAAGCATTTTCTCGACGGGTTCCAGAGTTAGTCGATCTCTGGCACGGACTAGCGGGTTTTTCCTCCTGGAAACTCAGGTTTTTCGTCCCATAAACTCAACAAAATCGGCCCCTCGAACCCACACTATTTTCAGACATAAAAAAAATACTACGTTAGAGTTAGGGACCACCAGATGGCGGTACGTACTAGCCTTCTTCACTGCGTGCCGATTAATTAGTGATAGCTTTGGGTCAGCCATCTCTGATTGGCTACCAGTGGAAATGGAACTGCCCACTCAGTCTCCAAAAGTTAGATAGGGCTATAAAACGGCCTCGCCTACTCGCTATATGAGAACAAAAAGACGTTAGCTGATTTTATTTTTGAAATATATAGGCCTCTATCATATCTTTCTGATGTTTACGAGTGTCTCCAGTCGACATGTTCTCAGTCTGTCAATCATAGTTTACATATCACAATCCCGATATTGCACCCTTTCCACAGCTTCAGTATTCCATCCGAACCCTCGAGATCAAATCAGAGATCAGTAGTCGGCGCGGCCTTCTTTTAAAGAGGCAAAATGACTTTCTTATTCTAACATGTTAATGTTCACTTCAGCATCACAATTATTATTATTATTATTATTATTATTATTATTATTATTATTATTATTATTATTATTATTATTATTATTATTATTATTATTATTATTATTATTATGGGCGACTGCAGGGAGTCCTTAGACTCATCGAGGGAGGCCCTAAACATCATGTCCACACAACTATACGACATTCTCACAGTATCTCTCATACCTTTCCTTGAACTAACTCACCGTCATAGCACCCACAACAGACTCTGGCAGCCTATTCCACTCATTTACCACTCTAAAAGTAAAGAACCCAGCTCTAACACCCCTGCTAACCACACTCTTGCCCAGCTTCCATAGGTGTTCCCTAGTTCTTCCACCACCTCCATTACTGATCTCAAAAATATCCTCTGAATTAATCCTATAGAAACCCTTTAGCAATTTGAATGTCTCAATCATATATCCCCTTTTCCACCTATCAACTAATTTCTGCAACCCACAAATCTTCAACCTGTTCTCATAAGGTTCATTCCATAGACCCGCTATCATCTTAATCACTCTCCTCTGGATCCTCTCCACCTCCTCCCCATCACGAAGGAACCTAGGTGACCACAACTGGGCACAGTAGTCGAGATGAGGTCTTATCAAGGCTCAGTACAGAGGTACAGTAACTTTCTTGTCTCTGCTCGTCAAGGTATTTTTCAACAACCAAGTGAGTTGATAAGCTGATTAGCTACTTTTGCAATGTGCCCCCTAAACTTCATCTCCCTATCCACCAACACTCCCAAGTCTCTGGCCTCATCAATCTCCTGGAGTACAGTTCCACCAATGTGGTATACTGCTGCTAATCTTTTTACCCCAAAATGCATAACCTTACATTTTGTCACATTAAATTGACATCCATTCTCCTCAGCCCAGAACTCCAATCTATCTAAGTCGTCCTGTTAGATTTTGACATCTTCTCCATTCACTATCGCCCTACCCAATTTTGCATCATCAGCGAACAAATCAACTCTTCCTCTTAGATCCTTCCCTATATCGTTAATGAACAAAATAAACAGCAGTGGTCCAAGAACAGAACCCTGCAGCACACCACTAGTCACAGGCCGTCTTTTGGACTCTACTCCTTAATAAACTACTTCTTGATATCTCTCCATCAACCACCCACCTATCCATCTCACCAACCTTATATCCATTCCCATATGTTGTAGTATGCAGATTAGAATTCCATGTGGTATCCTGTCAAACACCTTTGCCGGGTCCAGCAGTATCACTGTAAACCCATTACCCTTATCCAGTTCAGCCGTCACCTTGTTATAAAAGTTGAGCAAGTAGTTACTGAGGCATGATCTACCCTTCACAAAGCCATGCTGTCCCCCGTACAGTATCTCATTTTAATCAATCCAGTCCTGTATTTTTCCCTTGACTACTTTCTCCAAGACCTTGACAACGACTCCTGATATGCTGATCGGTCGATAATTTGCAACCGTAGTCTTGGATCCTCCATTATGCAGTGAAACTATTTTCCCCTCTTTCCACACCTTCGGGACTAAACCAGAACCGAAACTCAGATTAAACAACATGGTCAAGGGAACTGATAATTCCTTAGCCGCTTCACGCATGACCCGTGCCGGTATACCATCCAATCCCACAGATGTATTCACATTAAGATTCTGTAAAAGATTATTCACCTCCACTTCATTCATCACAATTCCCGTATAAAGTAATAGTTCCTTCATTTTTTCAATGTCACCACCTGGCTGATATACTTTTGCAAAGTGCTCGCTCAGTAACTCCACTATATCGACTGATTCAGTGAACTCCTTACCATCACAATTCCTTAAAATCATTTTGCCATGTACAGTTTTTTTCTTGCTTGCAGCATATTGAAAGAACTGTTTGGGATTCTCTTTAGCTTGCATAGCTAGTCTCCTTTCATAATCCGCTTTTGCTTTTTTTTTACCATACTCGTTACCCTTCTGGCCTGCACTTTATACCGTTCGTGTGCCTGCAGGTCACCCCTTCCTTTAAATTCCCTCCACAGTTGTTTCTTTTTTTGCAGCTCAAGCTTAATGGTGTTATTCATCCATTTAACCCCTACTTGTTTTACTATTCGGACCCCAGGTATACAATCAGCCATAACCTCCTGCAAATGCAACTTGACCACTTCCCATGCTCTATCGACGTCCAGCCCTTGCAGTTGTACATGCCATGGCACTGATCCAAGCAATCTCCTAAGCTTGTCAAATTTGCCAGCACGGTAATTCCACATATACCCTGTCTTAATCAAAAATTCCACACCTTTAGCCACCTCCCAGGTCAAGACCTTATGATCACTCTCACCAATAGGTGGCAACATGGTCATATTCATTACAGTCAAATTGTGAGATGCTATTACCAGGTCAAGCATTCTCACACCCCTAGTATTTTCAATTACCTACTGTCTCAGATAGTTATCGCTTAATAATTGAATAAAATCCATTTCCTTCCTCACATGTGTCCTCTCCTCATTCCAATCAATGTTACTATAGTCGAAATCCCCCATAATAATAACCCTCTTTCCACTCATTTCATCAATTTGCCTATGCATACTATCTCCACCATCTATTCCATCACCTGGTCTATAGCAGCACCCAACTGTATATTTTATTCTGCCAGTCTTAATCTCACACCAAATAGCCTCAAATGAGCTCATTTCACTATCCTGAGATACAACTTCAATTGGCTGCAGTTCATCAGCTATCATCAATAACCCCCCTCCCCCATTTTATTTTCTCTGTCCCTCCTAAACACACTATAACCTATACATTCCATCCCACTAACTATATCATCTTCCGTCAGCTATGTTTCACTAATGCCAATAACCTGTGGCCAGGAAGAGCCAATCAAGGCCAAAAATTCTTCCTTCTTGTTCCTAATACTCCTGGCATTAGTATACATGAAATGCAGTGATCCCTTTGTCCCACCCCTATCTTGATGCGTTATTCTAATTATCCCATTCCCATTTTTTGTCCTTAGTACTGGCTCGGGTACATTATATACATTTTTACACTCAACTGTCTCACTGATGTTTGCATATCCACCCCCCCCCTCCTTGGTAGTTCTAGTTTCCCTGGTTCTGCACATCCATTTCACTTCATTGAGCAACACATTTTCCAGTCTCCGCACACCAAATCCATTCAAATGTAGGCCATCCATCTTGTATAAATCCTTTCGCCCATCAAACTCATTCCACACGTCAACGAATTTTACACTACACCGTCTGCATAACCTGCGCATAGTGCCATTTGCGATTATGGCCCTCCTTCTAAACTCTTCTCTGTCATACCGCGGAAACAGACTCACCATTCTAACTCTGTCACTCTTTTCTTTCGCTACCTTTAGCAATGCTTTCAAGTCCTCTCTCATTATGCTCTGAGTTGTACTTGTAATATTTCATGCTGACTTTTGAGTTTCATCCCATTTACCATAACTCCAAGATCCTTTACCTAATCAATTTCTCCAATCATAATATCACACAATATTATGCACTTGGAAATCTCATCACACCGAATTTCAGAACTTTACACTTATTAACATTGAAGTGAGATCATTATCATTTGTCCACAGATTTCCGCTGTATATTGTAGCATCTCTGATTGCCCTGCCTGTTTCACATCAGTAAACAATTGAACATTTCCTGTTAGGTCCTTCCTAATAGAATTAATGTATAGACCAAGAACAATGGCCCAAGGATTGGTACAACACTGGACACGTTAAATCTGGCAGATTGACACCCCTCATATATCACTTTCTGATAGCCTTTTTTCACCTCTTCTTATCAAAGTTAGTATGTATTCCCATCTGAGCTCCAATCTAAGTTCTCAGGTCAACTTTCATAGGTTCTACAAATTCGGCTTCGAAATAATGTTGGATCTAGTATCCACTTTGCCTATGTAAGTTTACATCGCCGAAATGAAGCCTTATGGCTCTTCCTTCGGTAATTAAAGTAGTCCCCCCTTATCCGCAGGGGGGATACGTTCCAAGACACCCCAAGGATACCTGAAACCGCGGATAGTACCGAACCTTATATATATATAATGCTTTTTCCTATATATACATACCTATGGTAAAGTTTAATTAAGTAAGAGATTAACAACAATAACTAATAATAAAGTAGAACAATTATTACAACATACTGTAATAAAAGTTATCTGAATGTCAATAGAATCTTAGAAACTTCAGTATACATTTTTTTATTATTTGTTTATTACTTTATGAAGTCGAAATCTTTCTCCTTTTTCACTTAAAAAGGAAGCACTTTTCGGCTTCTCTTTGGCATATCTCAATTGCCAGAGTGATTACTATTGCGCTTTGGGGTCATTATTAAGTAAAATAAGGGTTACTTGAACACAAGCACTACGACACCGCGACAGTCGATCTGATAACCAAGAACTACTCAGAACGGCGCGCAGTTTAAAACTTATGAATTGTCTATTACTAAAAGAAAGGGCTTCATTCCGGCGATGTAAGATTACATAGGCGAAGTGAATATTAGAACCAACATTATTTTAAAGCCGAATGTTTGATGTTTATAGAAACTATGAAAGTGTCGTAAGTTGATCTGAGAGTTTACAAGAATACAATCCTCATCATCCCCGAGGATTGTATTCTCGTAAGCTCTCAGGTCCACTTACGACACTTTCATAGTTTCTACAAAAACATTCGGCTTTGAAATAATGTTGGATCTAATATCCACTTTGCCGATGTAATTATAAATTGTTTATTTCCGGAATTTTCCATTTAATATTATTTTCGGACCGGAGTTGACAGCATTCTGAAATCGCGTATTAGGTGTCGGTTGGTGCGTAAAAGTACTGTAGTTACTATTACGCACCAACTGAGAGTTTCTTACGAAAAATACATTTCTATGACATTTCGACATTTTGATTCCCTTAGTACTAAACGAGAGTTTTTGCTCTCTGGAGGTTTCTGCCTTGGAAGAGCAATTGTGCATCCGGGGATTGGTGTTTTCCGGGTTGGCCTCTATCGGGACCAGGTCGGTGAATATGAGCGGTTCTGCTCAGTGGTGGGATAAGCCCGTATCCAGACAATTATTATTATTATTATTGTTCCGGACAACTCCAAGGGGTCGACAGACTCATCGAGGGAGGCCCTAACATCATGTCAAGAACAACTATTCGACATTCACACAGTATCTATCATACCTTGCCTTGAACTCATTCACGGTCGTAGCACCCACAGCAGACTCTGGAAGCTTACTCCACTCATTCACCACTCTCCAAGTAAAAAACCTAGCTCTAACACCCTTGTCAACAACGCTCTTGCCCAGCTTCCATACATGGCGCCTAGTTCTCCCACCACCAATCATATTTTCAAAAATACCTTCTGGATCAATCTTATAGAAACCCTTCAGTAATTTGAATGTCTCAATCATATCACCCCTCCTTCGCCTATCGACCGATTTCTGCAACCCACAAATCTTCAACCTATTCTCATAAGGTTCATTCCACAGACCTGCTATCATCTTGGTCACTCGTCTCTGGATCCTCTCCACTTCCTCCCCATCACGAAGAAACCCTGGTGCCCATAACTGGGCACAGTAGTCCACATGGGGTCTTATCAAGGCTCGATACAGAGGAACAACAACTTGTTTGTCTCTGCATACAAGTGATTTGGTGAGCTGTTTTAGTCACTTTTGCAATGTACCCCCTAAACTTCAATTCCCTATCCACCAACACACCCAAATCCCTGGCCTCATCAATCTCCTGGAGTACGGTTCCACCAATGCAATATACTGCTGCTATTCTTTCCACCTCAAAGTGCATAACCTTACACTTTGGCACATTAAATTAACATCCATTTTTCCTAGCCCAGTCCTCCAAACTATCCAAATCATCCTGTAAAATTTTGACATACTGTGCACTCATAATTGCTCTACCCAACTTTGCATCATCAGCAAACAAGTGAACACTTCCTCTCAAATCCTTTCCTATATCATTTGTGAACAAATTTAAAAGCAGTGGTACAAGAAGAGAGCCCCACGGCACTCCACTAATCACAAGCCGTCTTTTAGACTCCACTCCTGAGTAAACCAATCTTTGGTATCTCTCCTTCAACCACCCTCCTATCCATCGCACCAACCCTATATTTATCCCCATCTGCTCCAGTTTACTGATTAGGGTTCCATGTGGTATCCTATCAAAAGCCTTGGCAAGGTCCAGTAGTATTACTGTAAACCCATTACCCCTATCCAGTTCAGCCGTCACTGTGTTATAAAACGTGAGCAAGTTACTGAGGCATGATCTACCCTTCACAAAACCATGTTGTCTCCCATACAATATCCCATTTTCATCTATCCAATCCTGTATTCTTTTCTTGACTAATTTCTCTAAGACCTTGACAATGAGTCCTGATATGCTAATCGGTCGGTAATTTACAACAGCAGTCTTGGAACCACCTTTATGCAGTTGAACTATTTTCCCCTCTTTCTACCCCCTCGGGACTAACCCAGACCCGAGACTCAAATTAAACAAAATGGTCAAGGGTACTGACAATTCTTTAGCTACTTCTCGTACGACACGAGCTGCTATACCATCCAATCCCACAAATGTATTGACATTGAGGTTATGCAGTAGACTACTCACCTCCACTTCATTCACCACAATTCCCGTAAAATCTACTGGTACATTCGTTTCTGCAATGCCACCACCTGGATGATATATTCTTGCAAAGTGCTCACTCAGTAACTCAACTATATCAACTTATTCAGTTACCTATCTACCATCGGCATTCTTTAAAATCATTCTGCCATGTACATTTTTCCTTTTACTTGATGCATATCTAAAAAACTGTTTAGGATTCTCTTTAACCTGCATGGCCAATGTTCTTTTGTAATCCTTTTTTGCTTTTATTACCACACTCGTTACCCTTCTGGCCTGCGCTTTATACTGTTCGTGTGCCTGCCGGTCACCTTTCTCCTTAAATTCCCTCCATAGTTGTTTCTTTTTTTGCAGCTCAAGCTTAATGGTGTTATTCATCCATTTAACCCCTACTTGATTTATTCTTCGGACTCTAGGTATACAGTCAGCCGCTGCTTCATGTAAACACTTAACTACCTCCCATGCACTATCAACTTCTAGTCCTTGCAGTTTTACATGCCATGGCACTGAACCAATCAAACTCCTAAGCTTGTCATACTTTCTAGCCCGATAATTCCACATGTACCCTGTCTTAATTGAAAATTCTACACCTTTAGCCACCTCCCAAGTCAAGACCCTATGATCACTCTCACCGATTGGTGTCAATGTGGTCATATTTGTTACAGCCAAATCCTCAGATGTAATTACTAGGTCAAGCACTCTCTAACCCCTAGTATTTTCCATTACATGCTGTCGCAGATAGTTATCCCTTAATAACCGAATAAAATCCAATTCCTTCCTCCCTTGTGTCCTCTCTTCACTCCAATCAATGCGACCATAGTTGAAATCTCCCATAATAATCACCCTCCTTCCACTCATTTCTTCTATTTGCTTGTGCATACTGTCACCACCATCTTTTCCATCACCTGGTCTATAGCAGCACCCAATTGTATATTTAGTTCTGCTAGCCACAATCTCACACCAAATGGCCTCAAATGTGCTCTTTTCTCTATCCTGCAATTCAACTTCTATTCTCCTTGGCTGCAGCTCCTTCCCTGTCATTCCTGAACACACTATACCCATCACATTCAATCCCACTAGCTATATCATCTACAGTCAGCCTTGTTTCACTAATACCAATAACCTGTGGTCTGGAAGTGCCAACCATGGCCCAAAACTCTTCCTTCTTGTTCCTAATACTCCTAGCATTAGTGTACATGAATTTAGACCCCCATTACCCCCAACCCTACCTTGATGCCTTATATTAACTATCCCACTCTGACTTGTTGTCCTTATTTGCTCGGGCATATTATATTCATTCTTACGTTCAACTGCCTCCCTAAGGACTGTATATCTACTCCCCCCCCTTAATAAATATAATTTCCCTGAATTTACACATCCACCACATTCAGCAACACTTTCTCAACTCTTCAAATTACTCTTCAAATTGTAGCCATTCAAATGTAAGCCATCCATCTTATATAGATCCTTTCGCCCATCGAACTCACTCCACACGTCCACAAATTCCACACCACTCGTCATACATAACCCACGCATAAAGTCATTCGCAATTATGGCCCCCTTTTAAACATTTCACTGTCATAAGAACTAATCATTCTAACTCTATCACTCTTTTCTTTTGCTAACTCAAACAATTCATTCAGGCCTTCTATCATTTCCATTTTGTCTCCTTTCAAATCATTAGTACCTGCCACAACAATCATTTCTTTCACTCTTTCCTCTTGCTCTCTAAGAGACTCAATTACATCCTTTATGGTCGCACCAGGTTGGTACGATTTTGTCAAATCCTCTACTATCACACCTCGTGTTAACGAATCTCCATACAGCACTCTATCCTTCATTTTGTTCATGTTCACACTCATACGTCTATTTTTCCTGTCATACTTTTTATTATTGGCTGGTTCATTCAGTCGACTTTTGCTCATACGCTCTAGCTGCTGTTTTGCCCTTTGTATCGCATCATTCAACAACGCGATCTCGCTCATGGCATCTATCTCATCTTTTTAATTCTCAGTAAAACCATTAATACTATCATTCACACTTTCTACATTCGCACTCTCACAATTCCCTGGTACAAGCTCGCCGTTTCTTGTCATATCCCTATTTTCTTCATTCTGAAGTTTGACAAAAATATCACACTCATCGAAATACTGTTCAATTTCTCATTCTCCTTACATTTTCTACACACATTCACTCCTTTATTACCACACTCCGCAAAGCGTACATTCATCTCTTTTATACTACCGTTCGTTGATAAAGATGGCGAACCATCATTACTGGCCGCCATTTTCCTTCGTACTGGAGCCATACTTACTTGCAACGTATTTTATCAAATTATAAATTATAACATACCAAAAACACAAAAAGATGCACTAAGAGACGCAAGGCAAACAAAACTACGCAATATTAAATAAATTTATCAACGATAACTGAAAATAACGCTTATCTTATCCGGAGCTTTCACGAACACTACACACTACGAATCCCAGTAGTGTGTAGTGTTCGGCGACAGCCCCAATAAAATATGTTATAAAGACACACAAAATACTCTAAAAACACGAAAATCGTTCAAATATACTATAAAACCAATTTTCTAAGGAAAAACACACACAAAAAAAACCCCAAAAATCACCAATTTTACACGAGCGCTAAATTACACCGACCACTCACCATATAACCTCGAACCCAATTTATCGCGTGGAAAATTAATAGCACGAAAATTAATCCCTGGACAATTCATCGCGAGAAAATTTAAATCCTAATTCATGTTATTCCCATAGATGAAAAAAAAATAAGAAAATAAATATTTAATGTATTATTTATTATTTCAATTATATTTAGCGTTGTGAAATTTTTTATTCCTTAGAAAGGTATTAATATTCTTTCTTACTACAGGCTCTGTAGTAAGAAAGAATATTAAAACTGGGATAGGATGGTTAGGAAGAAAGAGCACTATATTTAAGAATATTTAGGGATAACAGTTATATCCAAGTAGTATTTATAGTTAACTATTTACATATTCCTATTATTCTTATTCTTCATTTCACGTATTAGGCCTGGTGGCTTGTTACGGATCTATTTAGTTCTTTAAACCCGTACCCGTCCTAAGGATAAGGTAGCTCTATGCCTCCCGGTGTGCCCTATGTCTGCAGATGCGTGAGTTCACGGGAACGGTTTGCCTGCTTGCGGGAGGAAAACCCCAGATAAACTGGGGAGAAATCCCTGCGGTCAACGCCCAAGACTGGCTAACTTGGCTATGATTAAGGAAGATCCTTAAGCTCATCACGTCGGCGACTGGAATCGATCCCCCGAAACTCCTTTCCCAGGCATATGGTTGCGAAGCGCATAGCCACTCGGCTAACCGCGAGTACATTATTCTTATTAATTATACTATTAATTAATTAGAATACTTATTAGAGAGAACAAAATATTTAAGAATAGTTAGGGAGAAAGGGCACAATAAAGGCTCGTTTCATATTATAAAAATTTTATAGTGATAACCAGGGTCGAATTCTCCATGCTTGCTATGCTTGTTGCACAAGCTCATTAATTGAGAAATAAGTAATATTTATTTGTTAATAAATGCATGCATTTATAAGCATTCCATTTAGGCTTATATTTTTGTAGACAGAAGACGTCTTAGGCTTGCGCGGCAATAATTGAGCTTTGCGTTGTGTATCGAAGGTCGATGCTTACTCGTCTAGTCAAAGCTACCTTGGCTTGCTCGGTTGTAGGAGCTTCCAGGTCCTCGCAGCAGCACTGTGATTTCATGGGCACGCATAGCCATTTCACGTCGTCTCACTCTGTTGCTTAAACATAGGTCATACGCAGTCAACGTAGCTCTAGCCAGTGAGCTTCAGCCAGCCTTTACAAGTGTGTGTGTTGCTTGGGAAAATTAAGTTACAACCAACTTTTTATGACGATGTTATTGACCAGTTCATAAAGAAGAACCGTAGGGTAGAATTTGTATTCAAGTAGCTAAATTGAAAAAGATAGAATATCATTTGTAAAATAAATGTTGCGTTTGTATGATTAAATGTGCATAAATTTCTAAATATATATTTTTAAAT
This sequence comes from Typopeltis vanoorti, assembly GCF_054136105.1. NCBI lineage: Eukaryota > Metazoa > Arthropoda > Arachnida > Uropygi > Thelyphonidae > Typopeltis > Typopeltis vanoorti. The sequence continues at coordinate 27,305,870 of NC_143564.1, read as the reverse complement.
GGTCAGCAATTCATTATTCCACTAATCACAATCACACCTCTCCCTCCCTGAATGATAACAAGAGCAAGCGTGAATTTCAAGACCAGCATTCGCCCCTGCTGATAACATCATTCTTCATCACAACAGTTGAAACAGTAGAGCTATTATCAGCACATATAAATAATTTTGTCTAATTTTGCCATTAAAATGATCCAACTGCAACGACAACTTTTAAATAATAACTGACATACCAAATGTTATTGAATTTGATTAATTCGGGCGTATCATTATTATTATTATATAATGCCTGCCCTATCTTGCTTTCGTATTGTCGCCATATTCTTGTACTGTTCGGCGCGATAAGAACCAGGATTCATCACTCGATGCAACCTTCCTCCGTACTAGGATTCCGTCTCCCATATTACCTATAGTTGGAGTTTTTGTAGGTCAGCTGTACCCTTGATAGTCATCTACTGTCAATACCCAATTCGGTACAGTGAGTTTCAGACGTAGAGTCGTTCAGATACTTTTACTAATCCCTGGTTGTACCAGCCAGTCATTTGACTAGTTATATCCCATGTATTAGACTTCACAATGCTTCATATGGTTCTCGCAACGATCAGATGTTTCTAGTCATATGTGCCCAATGATGACTTGATGCTTTCTTGTTTATCATTCTTTATATACACTCAAAATACTGCTATTGTATACGGATATCTTAATGCAGAAATGATTTTTGAGATACTTTGCCCATTACCACACACACACACACACCCACACTTCAACGCAATACTGTCTCCTCAGATTTACTGTTCAGTTGCTTGTTTATAGCAAGTTCCTTCCATGTGTCGTTAGTCACGTGTTACTAACAGGCTCTATTTAAAGTGTGGAGAGTGTCGAATATTTTGGCCATTATGTAATACACATTACGAAACAAACATCGAGCCAATGATTACGACCAGACAACATCGAATTTCTTCTGCCAGCGGTTTCTACAATTGCCATCTCAGAGCTCACTTTTGTATACTATAGCTGTTGATTACAAGTTGTTCTGCGCGTGAGCGTTGCTCCTCCTCCTCCTCCACCTCTAGGCTTTATATACCTTGCTACAAAAGCCGTTTGTCTTTCTCCAGTTCTCTAAGGAGGTTCGAAGGAGCTGCATTCACCGAGAATTTTCTGGCATCAGATAATAATTGCCGGCTTTAGGTTCTATATCCATATCTTTTTTCGGTAAGTGTTTGCTGGCAATACTAGATATTCTGGTTAAATAAGAAAGTTATTTATTTATTTATTTATTTATTTATTTTGCAAATTAGATATAGAATCTGAGTAAATACTTTAGCGAAATGGAAATCATTACTGTACACATTTTCTAAAGAAAACTCAATCTAGTCAATAAGATTTTTTGAAAATATGGATATGGTTAACAGTAATTTTATTTATTTATAAAAGAACTAGAAATGCTTCTCGGATTTACTGAAAACAATATTTGTGTAGTTGTATTCAACAAAAATTTCGCAAACTTGCATTTCCATTTACGAATTATCGTTTAAAAGTCACATGAACCTGTTTATGTGACTAGGAACATCAGTTTATTCAATTTATTCGAGTATTGTTAACTTCATAAATGTTACACTTAGATGTTCAACAGATACATGCAGTTCCATATGGTCAGTATGCTTTACTTGCATTTTAATTCAATTTTTATCTCGCTTCTTTATTTATTTATTCCACTATTTTATTTTTTCTAATTCAATTTTTTTTTCTCAATTCATTCTGCTTTTCAGCATTTCAACTCATTCGTATTCTGAGCAAAGCTTTATTTTTCTATGAGTTTGATAATGACAGATCAAAAGTGTCCTGTTAGATCATAAAGATCTAACAGGAAATATGGCAGGACGACACATGCAATTAACATTATATATATATATATATATATATATATATATATATATATATATATATATATATATATATATATATATATATATATATATATATATATATATATATATATGTGTGTGTGTGTGTGTGTGTGTGTGTGTGTTTACGGTTAAAGTGATAAATCCGGTTATTATTAATAATTACCGGTTAAAGTGAATAATTTAGGAGAATTAATCACTTTAACCGGTTAAAGTGAATAATTCCTAGAGGAGTCTGGTAAATGTAATAAAAACATGCTTATAGGCTTTATATATAGATTTTCATTCTCAATAGAAATTATAACAGCTTAGGTTAGGTTAGGTTAGGTTAGGTTAAGTTAGTTTATAATGAATCTTTTGCTCTCAATGAAATCAAAAGTCAGAAATCATTATAAACTAACCTAACCTAAACTAACCTAACCAATAAAGTTAATAGAAAAGGGGATGGTAAATCCCTTTATGTTTTAATAGCCGGGTACGAAAAACTTGGATTGAAATCTATCGAAATCCATTTCGGCTTATTAAATTAGCTAACCAATAAAGGTTAGGTTAGTTTATAATCATTTCCAACCGATCTAATGATTTCCAACCGATATAATAAAAAAAACAACAAGAAAAGTACTTCTTTTGCACTCAGTGAAATCAGAAATCATTATAAACTAACGTAACCTAACCTAAACTAACCTGGATGTCGCATATCGAACGAGAGTGTATTCATAGTTTGTCGTGTGCATATTAATAGGGATGAAAGATAATCGTTGTTGTGGACCGAGCTTAATGATTGCGGGCTAATAAATGGCAGATAACAAATAAAAGTTGTTGTGGGCAGAGGAATGGGGATAATAGATAAATCAGAGGGGAACTGATCAGTGTTTTTCCTCCATTGATGAGGAAAGAGGTACAGCAACGACGTTTATCTAATATCCTCATTCATCTGCACACAAGAACTTTTATTTGTTATCTGCCCGCAATCATTAAGCTCGGCCCACAATAACGTTTATCTTTCATCCCCATTAATCTGCCCACGGCAAACTACGACTACACTCTGGTTCTACATGCGACATCCAGGTTAGTTTAGGTTAGATTAGTTTATAATGATTTCCAACCGATAAAGATTAGGTTAGTTTATAATGATTTCTGATTTCATTGAGTGCAAAAGAAAAGTATTTCTTTTGCACTTTCCTTACTTTTTTTATTATAAACTAACCTAACCTAACCTAAGCTGTTATAATTTCTATTGAGAATGAAAACTTATATACAAAACCTATAAACATGTTTTTATTACATTTAGCAGTCTCCTCTAGGAATTATTCACTTTAACCGGTAATACATACATACATACATATATATATATATATATATATATATGTATGTATATGTATGTATGTATATATATATATATATATGTGTGTGTAGAAAGTATTTTACCTGGGTATAATAAATGTTAAAGATATCAAGCTATTTTAAACCTGGTTTTACTCCATTTCCCAAGTAAGCAAACAAACAAACTAAGTACAGTTTGCGCCTGCAAGTGGTGCAAGTCTAGTTGACCCTGCACGTACTGCAAGACCAAGGCAACTCATGGTAAAAGTAGAATAAGCTCTGATCACTAATCCTAATATTTACCCTTAATGCAAAGCACATCTCCTGGAGGAGATGTATGATGCTTTGTATTAAAGGCAATAGTGGTCCCTTGCCTTTAATACAAAGCATCATATTTGTTACATTATTTGTTACATGTACCATACACCGATGCGCGATAACTACGACCTTTCGATGAACCGAATTTTTGCTCAATATACTTAATCTCTCCCCCCCCCCCCTTGAGGAATTTCACGTTATTATGGTACCTATTCCTCTGAACGATGAAATAATACATCTTGGATCTAAAGTAATAAATTAAATTTCCTATTATTTATTAAAAAAATTAAAGTAATAAAGTAATTTCTCTATTTTTAATAATCTATATGCAAATATATTATCCCTGATATATATCGAATCTCACTGTTCTCAAGCAGTCAGTGATATCTCATTTTCCTTAGTAAAATTGCCATCCCACCTTCTCTTTCGTGTTAGACTAAATAGCCTGTCAGGGCCCAGTAAAAATTTGGCTTTAGAAACCTTGATTATTGCTTGATAAGGTACTGAACCTATCTGTATTGTTTGCTCTGTCTGTAAATTGCGTGATTCTTCTATTCGGTCTACTTATTTTGCGGAATGAAAAACCCGAGTTTTCGGTAAGGAAAAACTTGCAACTTCCATATCACGCAGTTAATTCACTTTCAGTTGAAAAGCCGGATAAAGAAAGATTCTTCGCATCCCGACGGAATTGGAGCCCATGTCCTTCCAACCCCAAGGACATCATCAACACCGACTGAGTTACGGAGGTTCTGTAAAATTCTCTCTCTCTCTCTCTCTCTCTCTTTCTCTCCTACGTGTGTTACGAAACCCAGATTGGGTTTCGTAACACGCTTTTAGGATAAGGCCCTGGCCAGTTTGTCCAGATGAAAAACTCGAGATTCTGAGAAGAAAAATCTTTCACCTCCGTATGATAAGGAGGCTCGCTTGCATCCTGTAAGTAAAATATATTTTAGCTCTATTATTCTAAAGTAAAGCTAGAATATATACACAGAAGATATTTAGATCATAAGTAACATGCGTGTGTATTTTGATAATATAAAAGATATTAAGTGACGTGAAGGAAATAGGACACATTAAGGCAATGGTGATCACTTTTCATCTGCGAAGTTACGTTTTAAACTGAAATGAAAAAAAAAAGAAAGAAAGAAAAGAAACTACTGATGTGCCCCAAATAAAATAAAGAGATAAAGAAATTGTCTGAGACAATCATAAAAACGCATTTCTATTATCATCTCAGATAATTTCTCACTTGAAGTGAGAAAATCGATTCACAGAAGCTACTTTTTACATAAGACGGAATGTCTTATGCAGCTGAGACACGAGACCACCAAGAGACAAAAGTAGAACTCATTAAATGGAAATGAAAGTTCTGAGGCTAATGTTGTAATAATAAGAAAAGACAGAATATGAAATATGGACATTAGGAATTTCAGTCAGTCATTCTTCTTTCCTTTTCTGCCAAGTTAATTTAGGCCTTCATTTGGGATCCACATCAAAACTATTTTTGTAATCTCTCTGTTGTTCATTCTCAACATGTGTCCAATTCATTTCCGTCTGAGTTTTTTTTTTTTTTTAATTTCATCCGCGATACTTTTTTTTTTTGCTCAGTTAGTTTACATAAGTCATCGTTTGTCATAAGTTTAACCGAAATATATTTTTTATATTTTACGCAGATATTTTATTTGAAAACCTATTTAGTTTCTTGTTGTTTAGTCAGTTTCCATGTCTCTGATCCATATAATAATAATACGGCCTTAACATTTGCTGCTGAATATCTTTATTTTGGTTTTATTATAATATTTGGATGAGTTCCATATTTTCTGAAAAGAGTATTTGCTTTTGTCAATCTTTGCATTATCTCCCTGTCAGTTCAACCTTCCCATTCCCATTGAAGCTCCATCTCCTATCTAGGAGGTTGATTACCATGATTTGACTCATAGTTACGGCATTTGGTGAGGACTATCTCTTCCACATATCGTCGTAAGTATTCATGGCTGTAAATCCGTGTGTGTTATCACGGGGCCGGTTTGCTTGTTCTGAGGGGAAGAAAAACCCGAGTTTCCGGGTGAAAAAAGTCCCCAGCTTCGTATGAGACAGGCGAACTCACCTTTAAGGTTCCTGACGTCATGGACGGAAATCAAACCTGGGTCTTTCCGACCAAAGAGCTTCGGCTATACCGTCTGAGCTACGGAGGATCAGTTCCACCTTGCATCCTGTATAATCTTGGGATTAAATTAAATTTAATCCCAAGATAATTTAGATACATTTAGATAAATGTAGATACATTTAATCCCAAGGATCTAAAATTCTTAACTTCGTCTACTGTATTGATTAATATTAATTTCTTTGTCGCATTTGCTGTTCAATTTAAGGACTTTTGTTTTTGTCATATTTACCATATCACATATAACTGAAACGCAGCAAATGGTCAGTCAATTATATGCATATCAGACGCGGACCGTATTCAATATTATTCTGTGAACCAAAACATAAACGAAAAAAAAGAAAGAATCTAACAATGGCCCTTTTTTTTGACGGGCCTTTACGACTTACGTAAACAGTTACACCACCATTTAAATTTTAAATTTATTTTAAATTTATTTAAAAATTTTTTAAATTATAACAAGTTTAGAAAATATAAGTTCAATTACATTTTATGCATACTTTAAGAAAATTATTTAAATAATACATAATTTTGACTTACAAAAATAAAGATTTTTATCTACGAGTCCTTTTTTAAATTCGATTTGGATCCTGAAACCTGACATCTTTTCCTCTGTACTAATGTCAATATCTGCTTTTTCGTTTCGTGTTGCGATGTGAAGTATTGCATTTAATCTAGAATCTTTTATCAGTGAGTGGAACTTTGACTGATTAAGTTTCATAATTGAAAATAATTGCTCACATACATAGGTGCTTCTAAAGACTGACAACATTTTTGCACAATAAATTTTATATTTACTGCCGATGTAGTTATAAAAATATGGTATGCCAAATTCGTTATATTTATTTTTTAGTTCAGTATTGCACTGGAGTTCAATTACTTCCATTTGTAATTCTTCGTAACATTTCAATATTAATTAAGAAAAGGTAAACTGGATAATAATAATTCATTCTCAAACTGGTTGAAATAAAAAAAAATCATTTTTCAAATTCAATTTTCAATTCTTCAGTTTGAGGAATATACTTTTCAGCATCATTATTATTTCGAGAAATCGATTTAAGTGTAGGAAAGTGGGCTAAATTATTCTTTGCCAACTGAGTTTGCCCAAGATAGAGTTTTGCCAGAAATGACTTAATTGAATCATATCAACTGTTCACGTCTTTGCAGAGCAGTATTCAAAGTGTTTAAGTGGCTTGTTATGTCAACTAAAAAGGCCAAGTCTTTGCATCAATCTTTATCGGTGAGCTGAGGAATCAATTTTCCTTTGCATGAAGTAAACATGTCAATTTCTTTTAAGAGTTCAGAAAATATTTTTAACACTTTCATTGCCAAGCTGAAAATTGGAATTTCGTGTGGTGGCCAAATATTTTTTTATTTTTTTATTTAGTTAGCGACGTCCACGCGATAACGCGTGATCGACCGTTTGGTGAGAACTCGCATCGCGTGATCGCGCGATATCGTTCATTGCCAAGCTGAAAATTGGAATTTCGTGTGGTGGCCAATTTTTTTTTTTATTTTTTTATTTAGTTAGCGACGTCAACGCGTGATCGGCCGTTTGGTGAGAACTCGCATCGCGCGATATCGCGTGATTGGCAATGAACGTGTTAAAACGACGCCACGATTAAGCCACCTAACCTCCGTATAATATAGCAAACTGCTGCATGTGAATCTGATTCATCCAACAAAGCACGAATTGTCGATGATTCAAGGCGTGAGAGCGTATCCAGTTTACTGTTTAAATTACCACACTCTTGACGTGTTCCATCTTTAGTTTTTTTAGCACAAAGTGACTCCTGGTGTATTATGCAATGAAACGATTTAAGTTTGTCCTTGCACAACATTTCCTTTTTCATTTGAAATTTTGTAGCAAGTCCGACGTTAACACCAAATATAGCAGGAGTCTCATCTGTAGTCACACTTACTAATTTTGACCTGTCCGCGTGAGCATTTTCAAGACTTTTCTCAACACACAAATATAAGTCATTTCCTGTCGTTGTTCCTGACATAGGCACTATATCCAATAGTTCTTCAGTCACATTCATATCATCCAGGGAGGGGGCCAAGAGGTCCTGGCCCCCTAAAAGAAAAAAGGGAAAAAGACTAGAAAAATTTCCAAAAATCTTTTCCTAATTAAAATTTATTTTTTTATTTATGTTGTGTCGTATCTTCTATTTCTATACTACTTATGAATTAGCCGTCACATAAGGTGGGAATAACCTTTGGCTCTCGGGAATCACGGCCGTTGTGAATGCAAGACGAACGGAGTAGTGCTCGGGCGATACTTTGTTTGCCAGAGCTGGACCAGAGATCACGGGTATCATGTATTGGCGAATACTGCAGATGCTCAGTGATAGGTCGTAAGCAATGAGTAGTGTGTATTCTCAAATCGTCTACTCAACTCGCCCCCCCCCAAAAAAAAATTAAATCACGAGTGCTCGTCTCCCCCCCCTCCCAAGATTAAATCCTGAGTACTTGGTCCCCCTCCAAGATTAAATCCTGAGTGCGCCACTGTTCATCATCAACGCCAAGAATAAATATTGCTAACTGGGAAGTGTTAATAATTAATAATTTTCCATTTCAGTTGACGAATGTCTGCAATGAAAAAACGCTAAAAAACTCTTTATTTTTTCACGCAATATATCTTGGAAGCAGTGGCGGCCGGTGAAAATTTTAAGTGGCGATGCTGCACATACAAAAAACAAAACAAAACAAAACAAAACAAAATCCTAATCAGTAACAAATTGATTAATAAATAAATTTACATATTAAAAATATTTCATCCTCACCACGAACAAACACCAATAATAAAAAGTTCGTATCAATTGCAAGGATAAGCACAAACGAATATCGGCGTTAGATCGCAGTGCATTTGTATCGTGTAACGATAATTGAAAAAATATTATTCTTTTCATATTTCCAACAGCGACACTCTTCATAATTCAGCCTTGTATCTATAATAAATGAATAATTATATGTTATTTTAACAAAATAAAATAAGATTAACAAAAAATAGTTCACCACACACAAGCACCAATAATAAACGTTTCATATCTCACAGAAATAAGGCGCGTAAGGATACTAAAAATACACTGCTGTTTGGGTAGTATGGGAATGACGTAACGTGCAATGACAAGCGCAAACGAATATCGGCGTTAGATCGCAGTGCATTTGTTTCGTAATCTAAAACGTTAATCGAACAATTCCAATTATTAACTATTCAATTAATGTCAAGATATAAGCTGTAACATTTAATATGTTGTATTGCATTTATATAATGTTGTAAGCATTGTTATTAATTATAAACACAAACAAAATTTAAATTTTTAATTTTTTCCTTGGGGGTGCTGCAGTGTCGCAGTGCTTATGTACGGGTCGCCACTACTTGGAAGTTCCCTGCTCTTTCTTCAACACGCTCCGCAACTGTATTTCCTGAAGAAACTTATGCTTTGCAATGCTTTTTTTTTTTTTTCTCCCGGACATATGATTTCGACTGTACTTAAAATACAATTTTTAATAAATTTTGCATCAGTAAAAGGTTTCGAAGCCCGTGCAATTTTTTCACTTATGACGTAACTACATTTAACAGCAGCATCGCTTGTTGTGATAACATTCGAAAATTTCCTCCGCTAAAACTACAGTTCATTTTTTAAATCTTTAAGTTTGTCATCACGCATTTTTTCTGTATATTTATCACAGTTCTTATGGTTTGTTTCATAATAGCGTTTTAAGTTATATTCTTTCGCCACGCGACACTTTATCTACATATCAAACATGTTGGAATTTTTTTTACTTCTACAAAGATATATGCCTTCTCCCATTTTTCTTGAAAAGTTCTGCCTTCTTGAGCTATTTTTTCTTTTTTTTTAGCTTTAAATTCAGACATTGTTATGAGCAAAAAAATATACAAGTTATCGAGATGATATTACAATGGTAACCTGTAACTTATTGACATTGTATCACGTGGCTTAACATGGCTGCGTGACAAGTAACTTCCATTCAGTGCTGCAAAATTTGATGATAGAAACCTGGTACAAAGAATTGTAGTAATAAGTTTTGCTTTTGTTTAAAGCTGTCATAAACATTTAGAAGTTTGAATTTTTTCTGTTTTAATCCCCGCAGGATGTTAGAAACATTGATTTTTAGAAAAGAAATCATTAAGGTCGCGGGCTGCCATTTTGCGACCGCTGATCTAGCGCTTCCAACTGTGACTTAGGATTACATTTAATTCTTGTTCTTACACCTGAAACTTTCCTCATAATCCATTCGGTGACGATGTTAAATAGCAAACCAGACATTACACGACACTGTCTCACACCAGTCCCTACTTCAAACCATTCAGAAGTTGTTTGCTGTGCGATAACACGTCTTTTACTTCTTTTATACATTCCCTTGATTATTCCCACATATTTGTCAGGAATTCCATAGCCTCTAATAAGTTCTCATAATGATTACTCGCTTTTTAGTAATTAGGTTAATTTATCAATACATTTATCTTTCTCTCCTCTTCCCCATCTCAAAGCCTTAACAGTCCTGTTGACTTCACATGAACTCACTATTATACTTCCCTTGAACCTCCACTTCTGCTGCACTTAAATCTCTCTCTCTCTCTCTCTCTCTCGTTCTCTGTTTGTCTGTCTGTCTTCCCTTTATCTTCTGTTCCCGTGATTATATATTCCTCTCTCTCAACTTATTCACACTATGCCAAAAAAAAAAATCTACTTTGTACTACAACCTTTATCCCTTACATTTCAGCATCATTTAACAAAATCTAACGACTTTCTGATTTATAATCATCCCATTCATTGGATTTGTAATAATTATTCCTCTCACCTTTTTTTAGAAGTAGTAATGATTTTTTTCCTAGTAGAAAAATTACTACTGAGATCAGAGGTATCCATTTCCAACATATGCATCTTCCGCTTGAAGAACTCGTCCCTAAATCTTCATAGTTGGAATCATCCCATCAACAGCTTCTCCAGTTGCTTAATAATCCATTTAAATGCAAATCCCATTGATATAAATTCTTTGTTCCATCTTATGGGCAAAAAAAAATATGTTATTGAGCTAACTCTTTATTAACACACTATCATATTACATGCTAACCTGTAACTTATCAAAATAATTCCACACTTCAACAACTGAACAACTGTTACTGCTACACAATTTGCGCATCAAATTGTTCTCAGGAACGGCATTTCTCGTTTAATTTCTTTCTTAAGAGAAGCAAAGGAACAGAAGCAGAGTGTGCTCCGAGCTAAAAGAAAACTAATATATTGCAATCTATTTGCTTCTCCTCTGTGCAAGCGCTGTTACACTAGGAAGATTACGCGAAAAGCTATATTGAAGCTACAAAGAGTATTCGTGTAGTTTGATGACAGAGGTCATTGTCGACACCGCTGCAACTTTAAATGATATTCATTGAAGCCATGTTTCATATAGCTTCACGGATATTCTATTCAAGTACCTAAAATATCGATTAGCGGCTTAAATTTTCTAACTAATGAAAATCCATTATTATTACCTCATCTACAAATGTGAATTCTTCCATTCATTCTAATTTCTAATGATAAGCATACCAGCAAATCTTCCATACGTTGCACAAGTGAAAGCGAACAAAACAGATCCTTAAATCTAGAAGACAGAATGATATTATAAGATAAGTACTGTTGATAACATCTGCTGGAACAAAGCGAAATAGCAATGGCAGGTAACTCCAGTGTTATAAAGTTAATGTCATTTTTAGATGAAACGTCACGTTTCACCAGGATTAAATATTGAGAAGCTTATCTCGAAAGAACAGTCAGCGAAAGTGCGAGTGAACACTGTCTCTAAGTGTTGTGTTCGATGCTTCACACATAATAAGCTGAAATGCAATCTATACATCAAATTGAAGGTCCAGAGAACACGAATCAACAAAATTGGCGAAATATCCACGATATGTTAAAAAAGAAATCTAATAATGGATTGAAGGACACATATATGTAAAAACAATAAAATTGATTTTGATGAAATTTGGAATGTTAATTAAATTTATCGAACCGAATTAAGCTAGACAGAGCATTATTAAATGAAAGAATGAGAAATATCCGCTGTCTTTATCCAGTTGGTCACGAACAAGTAATTTTGGTTTTACGAAAGTCGAACACTGACAGGACAGTTAACTGCAGCCAAAACCCTGTCACTTACATGAAAAAGCAAATTCGCCTTCTAAAAGACTTAATTCAAGTTTCTTGCGTCCCAAACGAGATTCGAACATAGGCCTATCTAACCAGAGCATCGTCAACCACTGCGTTCATTTGTAAAGAATAATAATATCCAACTAGGAAAATAATGGTGTTTTTTTTTTCCCTTAAAAAAATATGAATATTTTGAAAGCTAGTATCGCGCTTTTAATTAGGACTTTCGAGGACTAGGGTTTCACTGGTCTCATATCTGTTGGGTTCACATCGAAGAACAAGAAGAAACCTTCTGAGGACAAACTTATTTGAATATCATGTTGGCTCATGTTTGAAAGTTATTTGCAAGTTAAACTTTCGACATGAATTGCCTTTCACCTTTCAAAGCTTTTCAAAAGTTCAACTTATCGAGTCGAAACTTGAAAACTTTCGAATCTTTAAAAGTTGAATGGATATTTATTATCCTTTCTTTTATAATCCAATGACATAAAGAACTCAGAGCGATATGCACTGTTCTGCAATACAAACATCATCATACTTTTTTAAAAAATCATTTATCATGGCCTGCAGTAACGTACCTCACTTGATGAAACATCAGAAAACTCTGCTCCTCACTCTCTTACTGATTACACACATTCAATTTACATGATATTCCTAGTTCTTTCCTGTCGTACCTTCTTCTTCTGCAGCTAGTCCCACTTAAGCAGGGTCGCTGTTTGTAGTGAGTCTCCTCCACATCCTCCTGTCTTGGACTGTAGCCAAATCCAAGTTCTTCGTCCTCAAGTTCTTCTCCACCATCTCGCTCCATCTCTTCTTTGGCAGGCCTCGAATCCTCCTCCCCTGAACATTCATATACATGACCTTTCTTCCCACATACTCTTCCTCCCTCCTCATCACATGACCAAACCATCTCAACCTTGCTTCCTGTATCTTTGCTCCTAAGTTCGTAACTTTCACCGTTCCCCTTACATAGTCATTTCTCAGACGATCTTTTCTGGTCACACAGCACATCCACCTAAGCATTCTCATCTCCACTACCTCCATCCTGCTGATGTTATTTTTTGTCAGGGCCACAGAGTCCATGGCATACGTCAGGGGCAGTGGCGTAGCTAGAGCTGTTGCCGCCCGTGGCGGTTCTTGAGTTTGTCGCCCCTCTCAATACACACCAAAAATACTACAAAAAGTCAAAACGACGTATAGGGAAATAAATTAAAACACTATGTTTTAATTTGAAGTAAAACTTTAATTTCAACATTCTAAAATGTTATTTTTCTTGCTTTTCTGTTAGCAGAATCGTCGATGACATTGGCGAAGTCTGTTTCATAGTAATGTAGGTAATTCTTAATCAAATTTTATTGTGAGAAGAATTTTATCAAAAATTCTTCTCACAACTAGCAACACTCACAGCAATTGTGAGTAAAATTCGCAGTAGTATTACAATATTTGGAAATGAATTCTCGAAACTGTATTTTAGAATTAACTGCAAAAGTTCAAAAAGGTTCAAAGTGCCGCCCATGGCGGACCTCCCCCCCCCCCCAGCAACGCCACTGGTCAGGGGTATTCAACCTTTCAGACAGCAGGCCGCATTAAAAATTTCAATGAAGCCACTAAACTATACTGCGGTATTTAGAATTGTAAGATGCTTTCCATATTCACAAGGAACGCTGTGCATTTGATACTTTACATAAAATCCTATAAAAATAAACAATTTCAGCTTTAAGAGCGTAGGTAGGAGTCGGGTTCATAATAAGTAAATACAATCAATACTTGAAAAAAGATAATTTAATGAAGAAAACATTTATTTTTTACAATTCAATGGGCAACTTGGCAATGTCTTCCTTGACCAGCTTGTCGATGTTGGCATCAATGTTGGAAGTCGCTATGCGCAGAGTATTCTCGAGATGTTGTTCCGTAATCTGAGTTCTTGTCTTGGACTTCACATGCTTCATTATGGAGAAGAACTGCTCACATAAGTATGTACTTCCTAACAAAGCACACATCTTCAAAGCATGCCGGCGAAGATTAGGGAATGCGTCCTCAGAAATGTAGTCTTTGTAAAATGTAAGCAAGAGCACATTGAATAATTTTTCACTCAAAGAAGAGTTGTTTTGAAGTTCAAGCAGCTCCATTTGTGCTGAGCTTGGCATTTCGGCAGCATTGACACTGAATGGCATTGAAAACAAATCTAAAGAAGACTGTTGGTTACGAAAATCACTAAATCTTTCTCTCTCTCTCTCTCTCTCTCTCTCTCTCTCTCTGCGAACTCACTTCGCAACACGGGTAATTTTGTAGCGTATTTATCAAGAGAAGGACAGTTGGACCCAGCGAGAAGCTGAAAATGAGCTAAGTCTTTTTTTGCGAGTTGTGTCTCCCAAAGTTTGAGGCCACAAAGCTTTGATGCGATGAAACAGTGTGCACCAGTTGATCTTTGGATTGTAGCCGCATATTTAGGTCATCCATATGCAACGAGATGTCGGTCACAAAGGCCAAGTCTGTCATCCACTCCGGATCGTTAAATTCCGCAATCGGATTCCCCTTGGTTTGCATGAACTGCTGTATTTCACTCCTTAAGTCAAAGACTCTTTTAAGAACCTTCCCTCTGCTCAACCAACGCACATCACTATAATATACCATATCGCCGTGATCCGCTTCGTCCATGTGGTTTATTATAGTGATGGGATTTATATATAATTTATATATGGATTAATAATAATAATTTATATATGGATTAATAATAATAATTTATATATGGATAACAGGGATTTATATATGCAATTCCAGGGATTCCAAATTAATTATATCTTAATTAAGATTCCTAGTTTACATTGTGTGAATGATGCTTAATGTGGATTTCCCACAATACAATGCGTCAACTACATAGAAATGCCAGATTAATAATAATGATAATAATGAAAATCGACTCTCCAAGGACATCACCACAGTTCTGTTGCAGATCGTATGCACCAAATGTTTTCACATTAGATAAAATTACCATTTACTCAGAGACTGATTTCAAATCAGTACTACTGGAATTCGGAGTATCGCAGAGTAAAGAAAATGTGAGAAGCATATTTCTTTAAAACAGGAGATACCAGTAAATTAATTCATTTATATGCGGAAAAACGTGTATTTGCACATAATGGGTTTCGTTCTGCACTATGCTACAAATGCGACAATGAGGATTACTGATATTCATAGGAATCGAATAATTTTTAATTTCATAATAATAATTATATTAGTTATTTATTTTCAGAATGTCTGTATAGCTCGTGATAACGTTTTTTGTTCCATAATGCCAGACTTCCAGAAGAAAGATTGTTATAGGTTTGATTCCAGTTGTCAACTGGCGGAACTCTTCTTGGCCTGGTTTCAGCCAGTTCAAGTTCGATAGCCTTTGGCACAGAGGGTTCTCTCCCTCTGACAACTCAGGTTTTTAATTCCTCATCTCATAAAAACCATAGACTTCATACCTTCAGATAAGAAATGAATGTTAAGTGTTACGAGATTACGGCAGACAGTTCTCGTCATCAATAGATTGTTGGTTGTCTTCCGTACACTCTCAGAAAACTAAATGCACTGGAAAAAGTAAAGACAAATATATATATAAATCAGCCATTATTTTGGTCTTGTTGTACGGAGCAGAGATATGGGCAACAAAGAGAACTCAGGAGGAACATTTGGAAAGAACAGAGTTGAGGATGCTAAGATGGATAAATGGAACACCAAGGAATGAGAATAAGAACAAAGATATAAGGAA
This sequence comes from Typopeltis vanoorti, assembly GCF_054136105.1. Taxonomy (NCBI): domain Eukaryota; kingdom Metazoa; phylum Arthropoda; class Arachnida; order Uropygi; family Thelyphonidae; genus Typopeltis; species Typopeltis vanoorti. Next base: position 27,290,231 of record NC_143564.1, on the reverse strand, counting down.
GGAGATGGTGGTCAGAAAAATTAGCAAAGAAAGAAAAAAGTAGATTGAGATGGGCCAGTCATTTATGGAGAAGGCCGGTAGATCACCCGATTTAGATAGTGAAAAAATGGCAGTGAAGGGTAAGAGAAGAAAAGGAAGACCAAGGAAAAGATGGCGGGAAAAAACATCAAAACGGATGTGGAAGAAGTTGGAGTGGAAAGGAGGGATGACCAAGATAGAAATAAGTGGAAAAAAATTGTTCGAGCTGCAGACTCAGGACTGCCTATAACTAAATGCTATAATTTCCCTTTAATTTTATTGTAGGGGTAATAATTCACTATCGGATCTAAAGAAACATAACAGAGCAACCCGTTTTTACCCATTTTTAAAGAGTAAATGATTTCTTTGAGTAGTTAACTGAAAAGAAATTTCATTTGAACGTTAAACTACAATAACTACAATAAAATGAGAGATGCACCCCTCTTCACATCGAATACTTTTTTTGAAGATAATGAATGCACAGAATTCAGATCTCGGTGATTTCAGCCAGTGCGCATATTAAAAATCTGAACCACAGGATTTGGTGTCATAAATTGCTTATTCATTAGTTTCTCAGTCAGCAACGTGACAAATTCTCAGAATTTTGGTTTGGAAAGTGACGGTGAATTGGAAATGGGGTTAACAGAGGGAGCAGTGAGTGCATTTCAGTGGAGTTGAAGATGTATAATAGGCATCGTCTAAGTTAGATGTAAGCTTTCCGCAATGAATCATATGACGCCGTGGAGATGCGCTAATAATAATAATAATAATGATAATAATAATGAGGATTACGTGTAGATGATTGAGGCGGATTAATCCCACCTATTGCTGGTTTGCAATTGAATAAGATTACATTTTTAACAGCATTTATAGTATAACAATATGTTATATATTACAATTTTTGCTTTTAATATTTTTTTAATAATTTTTTTTTACTCTTTAATTCCTATATATTTTATTATTATATTATTATTATTCCAAGAAACCTTTACATCAAAGGATTAATTAATTAAATAATAATTTATTTGTTTATTTTTTTAACAGCATTTATAGGATAACAATAAGCTATATATTTTTAACAATTTTTGCTTTTAATGTATTTAAGCGCTGTAACTACAGCACTTTAATGTAATAAATATATATTTTTTTCTCTGTTGATCTCAGTTGAGATGTAATGTTTCTGCTTGCATTCTTGAAGCTTTTTAATAAGCTTATCTGAGGATGACACCGGTTATATTTATATATATGTATTATTGATTTGATTGCTGTGTTGGAAGTAGGCTGATGTTTGGGAGTTCAAATGAATGATCTGAAAGTTCCGATCAAAGTGAAATGGCCGATATGTTCTGGTGTTATTGCATCTGTCTTCATGGTTCACATTCATTTTTATAGTGGTCTTCTTTTTGAACTAATTAGGATACTTTTATTTCACTGTGGCAGCCTTTCCATGTCTTCTGAGCTTTTAATTTGTATCAGCTTTGAACTTTGTGACTTCCTCAAGAATATCTTGGCATCTCTGATCCACAAAAATTGGTAATTTTTTTCTGTTTTTGCTTTTATTGCTTGGTACAACAGATTCTGGTTGAGTGGTGTTAAATATTCGGATAGGAAGATTGGTGCACTGTCTTGCAATGCGTTCAAGCCCTTGGCTACAGTTTTTTTTTCTGTCTGCTAGCTTTTATGAGATTGTCTCTTGTGGACTTGCTTGTAAGACGAACTATGACTGGTGCAGGTCGTGGCAAGCCTTGTTTTTTGCTATTCCTAGGAATCCGATTTACGGTCTGAATGTCGTTAAGCTGTAGGGGGGATATCAGCTGTCGCTGAGGTTTTCTGTAGGTGCAGTTTCAGGAGGACCGTTTATGACATGATCTTCTTTATGTTGTTGCTGATTTAATCGTTCGTATTGTAGTTTTAGAGAATGAACTTCTTGATGGAGTTCGGATGTTTCTTTCATCAAATTGTGTTGCCTGTCATTTAGCGCGTTAATGCTGATTTTAATGTCTTTTACAGTTTCCAACACTTCTATCACTGCTAATTTATTATGTTTGACCAAATCTTCATATTCGCTAGATTTGTTTTGTTATTTTTTCGTTCTGTTTGTTAAAGAGTTCTTGCACAAGATCTACTAAGCTGGCTTTTATAGTCTCTAGACTATTTTCTATTAGTATATTTATAGAGTTCAAATTATAGGACTTACCTGCATTTTTTTTTGTCTGTTTTCAGTTCGTCGTCTGATTTTGCCTCCGGTATAATCGGCTGCCTTAGGTGCGTTTCTTTGTTCTTCCTGTAGAGTAGGCATTCCTCACGTATTGCATTGGATTTACGTTGACAGGTTGTTTCTGAAAAGCCAGCACATTTTTAGTGTAGAATCCTATTGCATTTCGTGCAGGTTATATTATTTCCGTCGGATGATAAGTCCTCCAGGTAATTGATACACTTTATGACTCACCTTTCTTCCCTTGAGCAACTGTGGCGTGATCGTAAAAATGGCGACGTCCTTTGTTCTTCGCTCGTTGTTTACCGCGGTCCTCTCTGTTCACTTTTCAAGACTTAAAAATTTGGTTTCTTCTTAGCAGGACTGTCTTTGGCGTGACAAGTAGAGTTCCTTGGGAACACTTTCACATTAAAACCAGGAGTTGGAACCACTTTAAAACTATAAATAACGGGAGCAGCGATATCACCATAATAATAATAATTTTTAATAACAATAATAATATTTTTATTTACATTGACAAGAATTATTATCGTATAGAGTATTTGCATATGTACAATGAAACATATTATATTTTCTGTAGAGTATAAAGATTAAGTACAAAATGCAGAGTATATGAATTTTTTTATAAATATCAATATACATTTTTTAACTAGCTAAATATTTATACATTGTATACACTACTACAATACAGTAATGCAGCACACAATTCACAATACAATTCTTTGATTACAGAGATTTTTTTTGCATGTTTACACACTATGTATAAAATAACAATTTTTCTGTTTTTATCGTATAGAGTATTTACAATATTCTGTACGCAGTTTAAGGCACTTTATTTCTTTTCAAAAAAATTTTTTTTGGATCATATACTTTCTTTTAATATATCAGTAACCTTCATTATTATTATACACCGTACTGACTGTTTTGTTACATACTTTGCAGTCTTTCATTATGAGGATTACGTGTAGATGAATGAGGCGATTTAATCCCACGATTCACCTACTTCGAAGCTTGGGTTAGCTTTTATGAAGAGATTGAGATTAGCTTTCACTATTTATGTTATTGTTATTGTATATGGATGGGATGTTGGCATTGGATGCTGGTAATTTGTGATGTGTATATTAGTGTTAATGGTACATTAACTTTGTTGGTATATTTTCCAGAGTTCGCGTTTTAATGTTCTGTAGTTGTCTATGTGTTTTAAATTTCTTGATAGGTTGCTGAGTAGCGTGGATATCTGATGCGATCTCACAAAAGAACCGTATGAGTTGTTGAAGGGTGTAGGGATGTAGAGAGTTGTTGTGGGTCGTGTTATACGATGTGTCTCTGTTGTTTCGATAGGTGATATTGAAGTAATTCCTTAGTAATATTATGTAGAGTTTCAGATTTTAATGCTCGGGATTCTGTGTATCGCCAGGTACTAGTCGGATATTGGTTGTTGCGTGTAGGGTGTCCAAATCACTGTTGACACAATTTTCCTGTGTAATGTTTCGAATTTTGTTAGGTGGCTGTTTGATGTGTTTGCATAGACTGTCATACAGTATCCGAGTAGAGATTCGCAGATATCGTGATATAGGAGTTTTTTTGTTGGATGGAATAATGTCTTTTACTTGGGAGTTTTGCTGTGATGATGCGGAGTTTGGTATGTAGGTATTCTATATGTTTTGTCCATTTAAGATGGCAGTCTATGTAAAGACCAAGAAATTTGTGTTACAGGTTTGATTTCGGGATATTGGGAAGTTTTTTTTTGTTGTTAATGTAGCGGTATGTGTGACAGTTTATCGATAGTGGTGCGAGGCGCATGATTCTCGGGTTGCGTATTATTAACATCTGTGTTTTGGTGCCGTTGATTACAATTGCTTTTGTAGAAGTATATTGTGATTTCATTTAGGTCTTGTTGTACTTTGGAGAGAGCCATGTTGATGTCTCTGTGGATTTCTAGTAGTGAGGTGTCGTCTGCGTACTGAAATATTTGACTTCTTAGGGCCAGGTTATGAACATCGTTAATATATATGTTGAATAGAGTGGGTGATAATATGGCACCTTGAGGTACCATATGCCACTGTTGTTTTATTTGTGTACACCTTGTTTTATTTGTGTACCCCGACTGTGACATGTACCTATTTTTGTTACTTGTGTTCTGTTTGAGAGATAGTTCTTGAACCATGCATGCATGCAGTGTTCCTCTTATACCTATTGAGTTGAGAGTAGTATGTCATGTTCAAGTGTATCAAATGCTTTGGTTAGGTCCAGCAGTATAAGGACGGCAGACTTGTTTTTGTCGAGAGCTTTGTTTATTGTGTCGGCGATGTCTTCTAATAAAGTGCTAGTGCTTTTTGTTTTCTGAAAGCCGTATTGGTTTTGTGAGATGAGATTGTACTTCTGTAAATAGTTCTGTAGTGTGGTGTGTGTTATTTTTTCTATAATTTTTGAAATGACTGGTAAGGTAGCTATTGGTCTATAGTTCCGTGTATCGTTTCTTTTACCAATAATAATAATAATAATAATAATAATAATAATTTTTTTAAAATATTTTTTATTGATTGCTAAAATATTTACACATACAATAAACTTCTTGAGTGACATTGCAACTTATAATTTTACAGAATTCAGCACTAAGTGCTGCATTTTCTGCATTGGATTTCAATTAAAAATTTTAATAATACTTTTTTTGCCTCTATATTTTGCATTTACAACACATATTCTTCCAATATTAACAATGAAGATTATACAGAATTTTTGAATATAGAATATACAGAATAATAATAATAATAATAATTTTTTTAATAGTAATAGTCATTTATTGATTGCTAAAATATTTACACATACAATAGACATCTTGAGTGGCATTTCAACTTTTAATTTTACAGAATTCAGCTGTAAGTGCTGCATTTTCTACATAGATTTCAACTAAAAATTTTAATAGTATTTTTTTGTCTCTATATTATGTATTTACAACATATTTTCTTCTAATGTTAACAATGAAGATCATTCAGAATTTTTTGTATAATAATTTTTTAGTTTATATAATTTTTTATTATAAGAATAATTTATTACATTATTTTTTCATGTATCATGATACGTAAGAGTATCATTTTAATAATATTATCACATAATAATCAGTATCTTCTTTATTGTTGTATACTTGACTAACTGTTTTATTACATAATCTGCTTCTTTGGTTATAAGGATTACGTGTGGTTGAGTGAGACGAGTTAATCCCACCTACTTCGAGACTTGGGTTGGCTTTTGTGAAGAGAGTGGGATTTAGGCTTCACTATTTATGTTGTTGCTACGCTTTATGTATGGGATGTTGGCATTGGATGCTGGTGATTTGTGATGTGTATATTAGTGGTAATGGTATATTAACTTTGGTGGTATGTTTTTCAGATTTCATGTTTTAATGTTCTGAGGTTATCTGTGTGTTTTAAATGTCTTGGTAGGTTGTTGAGTTGCGTAGGTATCTGATGTGATCTCACAAAAGAACCGTATGAATTGTTGAAGGGTGTAGGGATGTAGAGAGTTGTTGTGGGTCGTGTTATACGATATATATCTCTGTTGTTTCGATAGGTGATGTTGAAGTAGTTCATTGTTAATGTCATGTAGTGTTTCAGGTTTTTAATGCTCAGAATTCGGTGTATCGCCATATGCTTGTCGGATATTGATTGTTGCGTGTAAGTGTCCAGATCACTGTTGACACTAATTTTGTTAGGTGGCTCTTTGATGTGATTTTTGCATAGATTGTTATTCCGTATCTGAGTAGGGATTCACAGATACCGTTAATGTAGGAGTTTTTTTTTTATGTTGGATGGAATAATGTCTTTAACTTGGAATAGTTTTGCTGCGATGAACAGGAGTTTGGTGTGTAGGTATTCTATATGTTTTGTCCATTTAAGCTGGGAATCTATATAGAGACCGAGATATTTTGCATGTGTTACAGGTTTGATTTCGGGTCATTGGCAGGTATTTTTGTTGTTAATGCAGCGGTATGTGTGACAGTGTATCGATAGTGATGCGCGGCGTATGATTCTTTTGTTGTGTATTATCAACATCTGTGTTTTGGTGCCGTTGATTAGAATTGCGTTTTGGTGGAAGTATGTTGTGATTTCATTTAGCTCTTGTTGTGCTGTGGATTGCTAATAGTGCAGTGTCATCTGCGTACTGAAATAATTGACTTCTTATGGATATGTTATGAACATCGTTAATGTATATGTTGAATAGAGTGGGTGATATTATGGCACCTTGAGGTACACCGTGTTTTATTTGTATATCCCCAACTGTGACATGTACCTATTTTTGTAACATTTGTTCTGTTTGAGAGGTAGTTCTTGAACCATGTATGCAGTGTTCCTCTTATACCTATTGAGTATAGTTTGGTCAGTAGTATGTCACGTTCGAGTGTATCAAATGCTTTGGTTAGGTCCAGCAGTATAAGGACGACGGACTTGTTTTTGTCGAGAGCTTTGTTTATTGTGTCGGCGATGTCTTCTAATAAAGTGATGGTGCTTTTTGTTTTCTGAAAGCCGTATTGGTTTTGTGAGATGATGATGTTGTACTTCTGTAAATAGTTCTGTAGTCTGGTGTATGTTATTTTTTCTAGAATTTTTGAGATGATTGGTAGGGTAGTTATTGGTCTGTGTTCTGAGTATCGTTTCTTTTGCCGTGTTTGTATATTGACATAATTACTGCAGTTTTTAGTTGTTGTGGAATAATGCCAGTGTCAAATATTATGTTCACGAGTTTCAAAAGTATTGGATTTATTTGTTCAAAGTGTGTTATAAGGTCTGTGAGTCTTATTTTGTCTATTCCTGAAGTGGTCTTTGGTTTTAGTTGTAGGAGTGCTTCTTTCAGTTCCTGTTTTGTTACGGGTGGGAAATGCATCGTTTGTTGTTGACTTTGTCGGTAGTTTTTTGTTGATCGTCGGTAGTTTGTCTTTTTTTAGTTGTGTGATATTGTTTGTGAAATCATAGTTGAATGAGTCTGCTAGTTCCTCTTGGTTTGTGTCCTGACCGAAGCTTTTTGCAATAAAATCTTGTGCTGAAGTTTTCTTTTTTCGAGTTACTAATTCGTTGAGTGTAGCCCATGTTTGCTTAATGTTGTCGTTATATTCCATGAATTTTTGGAAGTAGTAGCTTCTTTTTGTCCTACCAATTTTTTTTTGTTAGTTGATTTCTTGTGTTTTTGTATAAGGTTTGTAAATGTGTGTTACTGGATGACTTTTTAAGTTTTTCCCATACAATGCTCTTTAGTATGATCGAGTTTTGTCGACTTTTGTGATGGTGGGAGGGGGGGGGTAGGAAACGTAATAAAACGAAGTTGAGACAAAGTAGTGATCGGCAATTTTGACGTTAATTACTGATGATGTATATGTATGGATGGGAGCCCGTATGTTGATATGATCAATGCATGATTGTGTTAGTGAGTTATTAAGTATTTCTTCTCTTGTTGGGGAGTTAATGGTAGGGTTTATGCTTACTGACTTAGTATATCAAGATATGCGTTAGTGGTTGAAAAAGCATGGTCAAGAGTATTTATGTTAATATCTCCTATTAGGATGAGCCTGTGTGTGTTGTACGGGGTTCGATGCCGCTTAGCCATGCTTCTAACTCATGAAGAAAGCTGAGTGGATTCTTATCTGGGGGTCTGTATATTGTATTTATTGTGTATTTGATACTGTGGTGGCTATTTGTGATTTCCAAAATTAGTGTTTCCGCATGTTCGAAATGAGTTTGTTTTTCAGTCACATTGTATTTCTCTTTGATAAATGCCACGATGCTACCTCCTCTTTTGTTTGGTCTACATAAATCGTAGGTTTGGTAATTATTTATGTTGTATGCGTAAATTTCTGTGTCGTTTATTGCAACTTCGGTCAGTATTAGCGCATTTAGGTTTATCATGGTATAATTGGGCTGTGTTATCAATGTAAGCCAATGTTTTTTTTATACTTCTTATGTTTGTGTGTACGATAGTGAAGTTGTATTGGTGGAAATGTTGTCTGACCATTTCTTCAAAGAGTCAAAGACCTTGAAGTTTATGTTGTCTGACTGGATATGTTCGCCTATGTTTGGGATCTCCATTATATAGTTTTTAAGTGATTTCTAATGTTATTCTTAAAGATGTGAAAAGTTAGTGTTTTATATTGGTAGGCTGTGTAAGTCGAATTCACTTGTAATTATGTATACTCGAGTGTTTTCATTCTTTCTCATAAATATCTGTGAATAGTTAGTCCACAGGAACTTGTAGATTTTCTATTTTTGTCTTCCTTGCTTGATATAAAATATTTTTGAAGTATGGATTCCAGTGTTCCGTTATATAGATTGGTGTTGGGAGTTTCTTATCAGTTAGGATCGTTGATGTCGGCCTTGTTTTCTTGCTTGCTGCAAGAATGGAGTCTCTCAGACTTCTGTTGGTAAAACGAACGTTGATTGGTGGCAGTTTCTCTTTGTTTTTTTGTGGGCCTCGATTAATAGAGGTGAATATCTGTGGTTGCGATTTGACTTCCAATTTTGCTGCCGATCAGTAGCATTATGTTACTTAAGTCTTGTATTTTCTTTCGTTATTCCCTCAATTCGAAGTTCTTTTTTTTCTTTCTTTTTGTAGCATGTGCTCCATTTGACACTTGAGTGTGTTTACTTCTTTCCACAATTCTTGATTTTCGCGCTGGAGTGTTTTTCTTGCGTTTCTATCGCTACTGTTAATTTTGTCTTTATTTCTCTCACGATTCCTAACATTTCTTCAGAGATTTCGTTATTGAACTGTATGTAACGTTCATATTGTTCCATGTGTGTATTTAGCAAGTCTTTCACCATGAGTTTAAATGAATCAAAGTTATCTGTACTTTTAGGATCAGGAAGCGGCTTACCTTGATGTGCGTCGTTACTTTCCTTTGGTGTCTGATCTTTGTTCTTCATTTTCTCACGGCGCTGTTGACATCGCCATTCGGTCCGTTTCGCGGATCCTTTTGCTTTCCACGTGCTTTCTGAGATCCCTAAATAGTGGAAGTGTTTTTTTTTTGTTACATCCGGAACAATAAGGCACATCCCCTTCATCGCTTAATGGCTTATTGCACTTGTTACAGTTCATTGTACTTGACCTTAGCTGTCTTGGTGACCTTTAGCCTTTCTACCCGCTAGCGAATAATGATAATAATAATAATAATAAATGTGAATATCTAGCTATTCCAAAGGCATTTATACATGTTGTAGTTTAAGCAGTATATCCAGGAATTGTTTACGGAAATGGCAGAATTTTGTCTGCCAAAATCATGGATATATCACCCATCAAAACAAACAAACTCACCTGAGACGGAGGACACCTAATTAACAACATACACGGAACTCACAGCCCTAGTTTTCGTTTGCCGTAATTTTCGCTAACCAATCTGCAATTTTTGTAAACTGGTGTTTTAAGGAGAGGTATGATAGTCATTATTTAGGTTAACATATGCCTCTCGCATTAAGTCCAAGAACTCTGCTGGAGATGGCCAAATGAAAATAGTAATTTGTATTCAGGCAATGTATATGATTTACATTTTTCTTTTTTGAAATATATTGTATTTATTATTGAAACATAGAGAAATACTGATTCCTTGTTAGGAAACCGATACTTGCTCTCTAAAAATAGAAAATATACATTGTACTGAAGTGTCTTGAATGTTGCTTTTTATTTATTTATTTCTAATATAGATGTTGAGAAAAAGTTTATCGCTGGTGGTGGCCTTCTTTTGGTTATTGGTGGTAATATGTTCCGCCTACAATGAAGACAAGCCGATTTATAAATGGAGTCCTGTAGTTTTCAGAAATCTGAAGAAGGATGCTTCGGTGAGTAATTCTATACTTAGAAATGATAAAAGTATTAAATTTAGCTGGAACGATATCTTGCCTTTTAGAGAATATTAATGATTTAAATTTGAGTTATATTCATAGGCTGGTTACAAAAAATACAAATGTGAATTCACATCTGCTCCACCATTGCATGCAATGCAATGCAGTACTTCTTGCCAGATTTGCTTCTAAACAGTATACTCCTATCTATTTCCTAACCAAAATGGCAATCAGTTCCGTTAATGACACTGGATGCAGATTTACGTACAAACTATATAATCTACAGCTTAGAGCCTCACATCATCGCAAGGGCCTCCAAAAAGCTATAAAACGTAAAATTTTCTCTAGAAGGAGGTCCGCCTTAAAAGTTATAGCATAGGGTACAGCAACCTTAAATCCGGACCTCACTGGATGTGTTGTCGTTGCACTCAACTGACGTTCCAACTGTTACTGAAAGTGCTCTCTGAAGTCTAACATTTACGTTCCCATTTATTCAAATCATCGATTTACAGCCCATTCAGTATGGCATAATACTTTATCGTGTATTTATGGCCATTTTGCATATCTTTGGATCGCTGACGGATTATAAAAGGTCTCCACCTGATTTAAAATAGTGTCAAATTTTACTGTTATCCAGCTATTCTGACAACTACTTAAAGATTGCTCTATATCTGAGATTGTTTTATTTGACATATCTAATTATTGGAAATAAAAAATTGCAGCAAAAGTTCATGGCAGTTTTGAATATAGTCACCAACAACAGGACCTTTTTCTAGATTTTTTCTTCAACCGATCTGGACCACCTGCAGATGTTTGGTATATTATAAGTTTCTCTCTCTCTCTCTCTCTCTCTCTCTCTCTCTCTCTCTCTTTCTCTCTCTCGGAAGGCACACGGATTTTTAATCTCTTAACTCAGGTAAAATAGACTTTAGAACTTGCATAAACAATACAAATAAATAGAAGTTCGGATTGGGAAACATCATCTTAGTGCTGTGAATATGGCCTCAATTTCAGTAATAATGAGAGGCAGAGATAGTGCTTAAAACTTACGTCTAAAAGTGTTGCCTAAAATGTTTTTTTTTTATGAATGAAAAAAGTTACAGAATTTTTTAACATTTTAAAATATTGATATTTTCAATGATTTGCTTAAAATGAATCACGTTTTAAAAGTATTTATTACCATAACAGTCCACACGAAAATTCTAGTAACAATGTCCTTTTATATGCAAGTCCTGGGTTCGAATCCTGTTGAGGAGCTCAAGAATCTTTTAAATATTTTTTCGACCCAAGGTGATTTTAGTTGGTCTCATGTGCAGGTGGCAGCATTTTTACTTAAAGAAATAGGTTTTCGGCAGGTCAGTCAATTCGGCCAGATCATGCACGCATTTGACAGATTTCTCAAGTGACAAACAGATTTCTAGGAAACAAGCTATTTGGCGATAACAGTCGATTCAGACTAAACATGTGGGTTTGAAAGATAGAATAATAATATAATTTACAATACTATTAGTTCATGCAAATATGCACATAATATACGAGGGGGGCTGAAAAGTTCTGATAAACACCTAGAACAAAACTGATATAACCACAAGAAAGAAAATATCGTAAAAACCTTTAACTCCAATGTTTCATCAAATTGTAATAATTTGTTCTTTTTCTTTTAGGATATATAAGACGACATGTCACAGGTTTTGAAGAAATTTGAAGACACAGGTGCAGGTCATCATCAAGTTTTTCGTGCTGCAAGAAAAGTCCACAACTGAGATTTACCAAACTTTTGTATGAGACTTTAGGGGACTGTCCCCGGCATATTCAACAGTTGCCAGATGGGTAGCCAAGTTTAAAGCTGGACATCCTCAGACAGCAAATTTCCTCAGGTCAGAAAGAACTTCCACAGCGATCACACCTGAAAACATCAATATAATGAAATCACAATGTCTGTCATGATCCTTGATGATAGACGAATACCCAAAAACATTGCAAAGACTCTGAGATATTCAGAGAGCAAGTTGAAGTCATTATTGACCAACATCTGGACACACAGAGTTCTCTGCGAATAAGGTCCCCAAATGTTTGAATGCTGACCAAAAGAGAGAATGCGTGCTTTCATCTCAAGGGACTTTGGGTGATTTTGAGAAATGAGGTGCAACGTTTTTGGCTCGTATTGTGAGGGTTGATGAAATGGCTTCATTAGTATGACTCAAAGACCAAATAACTGTCAATGGAATGGAGGCACAAAGTTCCTTCACGGCCAAAGAAGCTCCGAACCAAAATTCAGCAGGGAAGGTTCTTGCCATTGTCTTTTGGGATATGGATGGTGCAATCCTTACAAAGTACCTCAAAAAATGGCTCGAAACTGTTACAGCAGCAGTAACAAACTGAGCAGAAGCGTGTTGCTTTTTCAGGCCAATGCATCTACTCACACTGCTCATGAAACTCAACAGACAATACATAACTTGTGTTTTCAGTGTCTGCCTCATCCACCCTATTCGTCAGACCTGGTCCCATCTGACTATTTCCTATTCCCAAATTTAAAAAAAAAAATATTTGAAAGGGACAAAATTTACCACAAGTAATGAAGTCATATCTTCAGCTGAGGACTCATTTATGCAGTGAGGGAAAGACTTTTTTTTTTCTCAGAGGATTGCAAATAATGCACCAGCATTGTAACAAGGTGTATAACACTTTGTGGGGAATAATGTGTCTAGAATAATGTGTAAGTTACATGGCTCTACCTCAATTCCTTCATGGTGATTATCACAATTTTTCAGCACAGCCTCTTATATCTTTTTCTACTTCCAGACCAGATTGGCATTTTGATTGTGTAAAAAATCTTGACAGCATCATAAAAGTCAGGTGCATACAATGCTATTGTTTAGTGTTGATTGAACCTCGAATTAATTAAACCCAATAGTCTAACGTGATTGAGGATTTCATTTTTGTTTGTCTGTTGATTAATTTAAGTTTGCAGAATTAACATTTAGGAGTTAGCGACTTATTTATTTTAGTTTATTTATCATTAATTTTTTTTTTTTTTTAGAATGAGCGTTCACTGCTCATATTTATAACCCTCTTATTGAGAAAATTTTATATAGCGATTTCCTTGTAGGGATTTTTGGCCGCACATGCTTATAAAATTTGTATTTTTGTTATCTTCCCCCCCCCGTGTTCATCTTCATCTCGATCATTTTCGGATTCATTTAAAGTGTTTATATGCAACATAATAGAATTACGAAGTGACTATAATGCTAGTGTTTTTTAGTGTGTGTGTGTGTGTGTCATTTTGTTAGATGATGAAATTCCAGAGTTTCCAGTAGGAAAAACCTTCCCACTTCCTATGAGGCCAACTAACTTACTTTCAGCTGAAAAGCTCTTAGAAAGAGTCTTCGCTTTATAGACAAGATCCGAATTTCCAGATTTGTAATGATCACTTTGAGAAGTAAGTTCGTTGTTGATGATAACCTCAGAATAGAAAATTGAGAGCAGCTCTGATATCACAAGCTATTCAGAGGTTATCTGTTGACAACCTCAGAATAGCTTGTAATAATATGTTATAGAAATTCAAATATTTCCCTCTAGATTATGTACAAGAATATAATACTTGTTTCTGTTTTAATTTTTCTACTGTACCAAATTTCTTAATGAGAATTTCTGTAACAAAAGAAAAAAAAAAGAATAAATAAATACATTGTGCCAGTTATTAACAGAACATTTTTCCTTGGCCGGACATTCATAATCTTCAAAAGCATCTTTTTTTTTTCCCCCTATCTTATGTCTTCTCTTAAATTATTTATCCTTTTAATTGCCATATCCAAATTCTATTCATTCTGTAATATGTTGCTTACTTACTCTATTAATAAAAGTTTTAAAATGTATTAACAGAGTTCGTGAGTAAGGCTCACGTTAAAATAAAAAAAAAAGTTGCAAAATGTTATTTCGTAATCTTTCTGCAATAAAAACCTTGAGTGAAATGAGTTATATCAATCAAGAGCTTCTTCAATCACTACGAACCTACTCATCGTATAATAATTAACTGCAGTAATTGTATTTGCATGTACACCAAGATAAATTTTGTAAGACTTCTTAAAGAAGTAGTACAAAATTAATTTCTGCGGTATGCTGATAATGAAAAGAAATATGAGTGATTTTCAACAAAAACAAAAATTAATTGTTACACTGAAGTTGAATTTTACTTTATGCATTGCCATTAATTTATTTTTATTTTTAGGAAAGTTATTGACCTTTTTAGTTATCTTACACCAGCTACTTAGGTGGCGCTTTTTGGAATTGTCAGTTATTAGATATATGAAGAGTCAGTTATTGTTTAATTTGAGCTTAATGTACAGAAGATGCCTGTGATACACAGGCGAAAATTATACTATTAAATAATCTTTGTACGTGAGTTTTTTCCGTTATTAATTTTGTATCGATATGTCTACTCACGGTATACCTCTTTTAAAACTTATTGCCATTAAAAATCATTTACAATCATTAGAAATGATTGTAAACAAATGCGAAGAAATGGTTGTATATACAAGCCAGCAAATGATGTCCATAATTGAACAGTAGATACAATTTCGTTTTGCTTAATTTTGCGATCATGGTGGTATTCTGATAGAAACATGAAATGATTCTAAATTTTAACAGTGATTTTTAAATATACCTGGAATGTGATAGTAAATATCAGTTTTCTTAAACCTTACCCAGCCAAAAGTGAATTATTAAGAACCATTACTTCGGAATAATTTCGAAACATTTTAACAGTTAAACGCTCGAATTAGAGAGGGGAAAATCAGTCACCAATAAGCATAAAACCTAATATTCAAATTGCATTACCTTCACATCATCTGATTAAGCCAAAATTAAAATAAAAATACGGAGATCTTAACCATCGATATCAAAGTTTACTAGAAAAATTAAAGAGTGAAACAGGAACGAAAGAATTTTTTTCTCCAGGAAATTCACATTTTTCATCCCGTAAACCAGTGTTTCTCAACGTGGGGCGTACACCCTGCAGAGGGACAATGTGAATATTTGGGGAGGGGGATTAGAAAATGTACATGTACATATTTATACATATTTATATTATACTTTTTCAGAATTTGGCTGACAATTATGCTAGAGGGGGGGAATCAAAATCTTTGAGACGTTGAGGTGGGGCATGATCCAAAAAAGGTTGAGAAACACTGCCATAAACTCAAGAAAATCGATCTTAGAACCCGCACTATTTCACACAATAACATATTGTGTTAGGATTAAGGACTATGAGCTGGCGCACTTGTTTAGCGTCTCCTCACTGAATGCCGCTTAAAATTAATGATAGTCTCAGGCCAGCTTTTTCTGATTGGCTAACGGTGGAGATTGCACTGCCCACTCAGCCTCTAAAAGTTAGATAGGGCTTGCCTGCATCCTATAAGGGATTAAACGGCGCTTGTTATTTTTCTATAAGTAATTTAATAACGAAATTAAATATTTTCATGCCTGTTTTTTTCTCAAGATAAATATATGATCTAGTAGCTGAAAGACACACGCTGATCAGTAAAGGCAGAAAACGAAATAACTTGGAGAACAAGAACAGTGCTTAGAGACTACAGTTGTGTTTCTTGTGGCGATTTTCTGTAATTCATGCTGAAAGAAAAAAAATAAGAAGAAGTGTTGCACTAAAATTTGCAGAACGTGAGCCACTTCCAAGAACAATATTTTCGATTCGAAGTTAGATTTTGAGCAATAACTTTGCTTTTTTTCACCTAAAGAAGTGAATTTCATTTAAGGCATGTTGCAATATTATATGTATTTATGTTTTTTTTTCTTTTCCTGACTGTGATTGTCTGCCACATTGACAAGTGATACACAGACAAGTGACATCAGAATGAAAAGAGGATCCCAGCGATTTAAACTTCATCAAGAGGAGAGAAACTTTGTTCAGTGGCTTGTAGACTGTTCTAGTCCTGTGACGTTTTTGAAGATATCTCAGTCTATCTGTTATTTTGGTAGAGGGTGTGTAGTCCGCGTGGTTAGCCTAGTGGACATGCGCTTCACAACCATATGTCTGGGGAAGGAGGAGTGTCCTAGGTTCGATTCCCGTCGATGACGTGAGGAGCTTAAGGATCTTCCTCAGCCATAGCCAAGTTAACCAGTCTTGGGTGTGGACAGCAGGGTTTTTCCACCCAGTTTATCTGGGTTTGTTCATCCCGCAAGACGGCCCCGTGAACACACACGGATACAGTCATGAATATCGCCCTTAGGGGTTGTAGCAGAGGAGTGGCGAACCGGCTGCATTAATTCGCCACTAACCCTTCATTAGGAGGGGACTCAACCAGTCCAAGACGGATGAGAAGGATAGGATAGGACGGTGTGTATCATCTGGTTTTGGGGTTAGGGCTTATTGTTCATTTTTAAATGAACAATAAGCCCTAACAATAATGGTAACAGAGCTTATGTATTGGTGGTTCTAAGGACAAAATTCGCGCGTTCATAAGGGAGCTAATGTTTTCGTTAAAGTTGGTTGCGGGTTTATGTTAGAATATAATATGAAATATCATCTGATTGCCTTGTAATGGGAGTATCCAAAAGGGCAAGGTCCATTCTTTCTCTATTTCGAAGGTGAAACTAATTCGAGGATAGATATTAAAAATCTTAGAAAGTCTGTAAGTTCCGGGGAAGGGTGCACTAGGCCAAATGGTTAACAGGAATAGCATATTATCTATATTCTTAAATTAGACTTTATGATTGAAAGGGGGGGGGTAAATAAGCTATTATTCACTTTTAATTGAAGGTTGTTCAATTAGAACAACTTTCAAGTTGAATTTTAAATTATGTGGCGTTTTTAATTTAAGAAGATATCTTCTTGCCTGCATGGTTGATTTCTGAGTGTTTAGCAAGTTGACAGGACGGACAATTAAAGGCATCCACGATGGCACGATAGAAGTTCAGGGTTCCAGGGTTGCTGACCTTAGGTAGCCCACTTTGCCTTCGTGTGTATAGATACAATATTTTTCATTTATCCAATAAATTTAGTAAGCTAACTTGAAGTATTATCTAAACAGAATATAATCTAAACGATTATCTAAACAGAGTTTATTTTTATTTTAATTGTGGACTTATTTATTGGCTATTGGCATATATTTTGACCTGTCTGACAATAATTCGTTGATTTTATCATTGTAGTCCACTATATTTAGGATTATGCAATGACATTATATTATCTGCGTTGATTGACTATTACTATGTTTTCATTTTCATTTAAGGATTTTTTAGGTTATTTTTTTATTCCTTAAAGATATTGCTTCTTAATGTTTTTTTTTTTTTTTTTAATTTGCTTCCTCCTACGGTTGTATTTTGATTCAAATTCGATGTTCGTTATGTGTGTTGAGAAGAATATTTGAAGACGCAATTGAAAAATTTAAAATGTTTATTATAATTTTTATTCCATTATCTGAGAAATTGTAGTGGTGATTTTATATCCCCTTGAAGGTCTATTGGTAGCTTCGGCTTTTTCTGCCAAAAGGTTGTAAAGCTTGTTTTATTAGCAGTACATTTTAAGATCACTTTCTATTAGGAGAATACATTTAAATAAAAAAAAAAAAGTGTTACTTGCAAAAATAAAGTTTCAGTGACAAATTAATCTCGTGTGGTATTATTAATTGTTTGTTTACAATACATACGCTAAGCAAACTCAGTACGTAAAACATTAGAATTTCGTCTAACAAGGAAATTAATTATAGAGGGCTTAATTGCTGTCGCTTGAGTGTAGTGTTAAAAAAAAGACGTCGAGTTTGTGCTTTATTTTCTTTGTTGTTTTTCTTTTCTTTATTGACGTTCACCTTACGTTTTGATGAGAGTTATCTTAAGCACTAGTTATAGCCATCGTAAACCAAGAGCGTGTGTAAGGGCTTTCTTTGAACCACGTGTTGACATAATTTATAATGGTATATCAAACACGGCCATGTTATCTTTGATCACCAGAGTTCAGAAAAGATCACGAAAACAATCCATTTTCGATATATAGACAGGGAATATTAAGGAAACTCTTCGCTCGCATGACAGGTGAAGAAAAATATTTGTTGTTGTTGTTATTATTATTTTTACAGTCGGAGAGGCTCAGAGAGAGATAGAGAGAGAGAGAGAGAGAGAGAGAGAGAGAGAGAGAGAGAGAGAGAGAAACTGAATTTATTTCTTTGCATTTTGTTGAAAAAACAAACACTGACTAAAAGTTTATTTTAATACCACTTATTCTTTTTGTTCTTGGATTTTTAAAATATTTCTGCTCTCCTTAAAAGAAACAGGATTTAATTTATTACGTTCTGTGTACTTCAGCTTAATAAGGTCAGAGCTCGTTCATAAATTACGAGGCGTCGTGGGTGGATATAGCTGTGTCACAAGGAGAGATCTGAAGTATGCTACGTAATTGAAATGATTAATTTCATTTTTTTAGAGCTAAAAATGGTTTGTTTTTCTAATACAGTCTTAATAAACATCTTAAGCCACATATTGCTCATAGCAGCAATAAGTGGTATAGTTTATAAAGGTCAGAATTTAATAATCTTTCGCTACGTTCAGTTTAATGTGCCATGGATTTTCAAGACTAGGTGGTCATTACGTATCAGAACAAAGCCTAAAGATTACGATTTAGCAAACTGATGTTCTTCGCGTCTAGACGAATATATTCTATTACTAATGCAAAATTAGAATATAACTTTAATTAAAAAATAAGAGATATATTACAAAAATAATAAAGGAATGAAGACTTTCATATAATTAATACTTTAAATGGTCTGCAAAGACAAACATATGGGATATATTTTACTTCACTTTCACCTACTTCAAACGACATTAGCTTGCTTTTTTTTTTTTTTTAAGTACTTTAATCTTCAAGGAGAGTTAAAAAAAATATCTTAACAGTAGCTTACGAAATAAATAATATATATAACGTGATTGCCACAGTGAACTTCAGTTCCGTAACGTGGTGAAAGAGGCACCCGCGGCTGGCGCAACTAGGATTGGGACTCAAAACGTTAAAAATAAATAAATAGATATAAAAGTCAGCTATTTTATATTGTATTTTTAAATTTCGGCAATACGTCACTTTAGACAAACAAATTCTACAACACACTGCAACTCATTTTGATGGGATTAATAGTAAGTATTTAACATATTATTTAACATTTAGTAAAATTTAACTTGTTACATTTAAATTTTTCAAACTTTTTGTCAATTTTTTGGTTAGGGGGCGCAAGTTAGAAACTTGTCACAGGCGCTTCATACCCTCGTTACTGTAGTGATGAACTTAATAGCATTCGTAGACTTTGCGACTTAAATAGTAACTTAAATGCGTTTCCGTAGGGCAATTGGGAGAACTAGATCTCACCCAGAAGTAGCGTGTTTTTTTTTTTTTTTTTTCATCGCTCAAACATACAGTTTAAAGATGAAATATTCTGAGCCCTAGGGGATGTCACCTAATAACTTTCAATATAATATATAAATGATTGAAACTTTCTTTTTTTTTTTTTTTTTTTTTAGCGTAGAAACTTTTTAATTTAGTGTTCAATAAATTCTTAGCCATCAATACCAGCTACCTTCATTATAGAATATACAGTAAAAACTAAGTAAATAATATAATGGCTAAATATATTTTTGGTAGCTTCTGATTAGAACTTAAAAAAAAAAAAAATCCGTATTTCTATTCTGATTTTTGTTAACTAAGAAAAATCCCCCCCCCCCCAATCTAATAAATATCCTCTAAAAAAGAAAGCCGTATTAAAAAAATAATTGTTTAAAAACATAATAAAATAGATTCCGATCGTAATGACATAATCAGCAGATCCTACCTAGCTCATAACCGTTGGATAGTTCTACAAATTGCCGATTTTTTCAGAGAACCAGAACACTTTATGGCAGAATGATTTATTGAAAAACACGGAGAAAATCTAAAGTGTTGCGAAATAATGGATGCCACAGATTCCAGTAATAAATGAAAAGTACTATTTTGGCTAAATGAGAAATATAGTACAAAGAACGCAATTATCATAACTATGTATACCTATGGTACATATAGGTGTGACTATATGTATGAAAGGAAAGATGAAGCAGCCGGGTCGAATTCTCCATGTTTGCTATGCTTGTTGCACAAGCTCATTAATTGAGAAAGAAGTAATATTTATTTGTTAAACAATGCATGCATTTATAAGCATTCCATTTAGGCTTTTATTTTTGTAGACAGAAGACGTTTTAAGCAATAATTGAGCTTTGCGTTGTGTATCGAAGGCCGATGTTTGCTCGTCTAGTCAAAGCTATCTTGGCTTGCTCGGTTATCGGAGCTTCCAGGTCCTCGCTGCAGCGCTGTGATTTCATGAGGGCGCATAGCCATTTCAGCTCCCTTCATGTCGTCTCACTCTGTTGCTTAAACACAGGCCACACGCAGTCAACGTAGCTCTAGCCAGTGAGCTTCAGCCAGCCTTTACAAGTGTGCGTGTTGCTTGAGAAAATTAAGTTACAACCAACTTTTTATGACGATGTTATTGACTAGTTTTCATAAAGAAGAACCGTAGGGTAGAATTTGTATTCAAGTAGCTAAATTGAAAAAGATAGAATATCATTAGTAAAATAAATGTTCTATTTGTATGATTAAATGTATATAAAATTCTAAATATATAGTTTTAAATGGTCAGAACTGTAATTCATTATTCCGATAATCAGACTTCAATCACACAATGCCGGCAAAGGTTGGTCGATTGGTAGAGCCTCTGCTACTAATGGCTCAGTTAAGTAAGTTTGAGCGCGGTTAGCAGTTGTAAGGGGATACAATCGTTCGATGCTGTTGGTACACTCTCCCTCGATGAGTCTTTGGACTCCCTGGAGGTGTCAAATAATAATAACATAACATAATAACATAATAACCTCTCACTCCCTGAATGATAACAAGAGCAAGCGTGAATTTCAAGACCAGCATTCGGCCCTGTGAAGCAGATATACTGACAAAGTTCCATCAGTATCTTCGAGATACAATGTGGAACTCTATCCTTTTGCAATAGATGGAGCAAGGGTGGGAGTCTTTGGGAGTTCACCAATTCCCGTCAACCTAAAGAAGTCAATCATTTAAATAGCTGACCAGGAAGAAGAATTTTTATACGCGCGCGCGCGTGTGTGTGTGTGTGTGTGTGTGTGAGAGAGAGAGAGAGAGAGAGAGAGAGAGAGAGAGTCCCTAAAAGTTATTAATATAGTAAAACAGAGGGAATAAGCGTACAGGACGAAATGTAACTAAGAATGTAATTATTGTTGTGTAACTATTCTTATGTAATTAGAAATAAGCATAGTAAAACAACAAAAGCATATCACATATGTAATAAGAAATAAGTTTTAAGTTTAAAATAATCTAAAAGAACAATTAGTCAAAGGAAAGAGAAATGCAAACAGGAATAAAATTGCAGAAACCGAGTTAGTGTGTAGGACCATGGAATTGCAGAAGATGCATGGGATACACCCCATGCTTCCATGAGAAGTAGTTTCACAAAAATAGTTATAACAAATCGTGATACCCCACAGAATAAAAGCATCTGTATATATTATACATTTTGTTTACTATAATGTGGGTTTCACTGGCCAATCAAACCGGCCAGTGGAACCCACATAATGGCAACCGTAATACACTGTGCAGATAGAATTAACAGCTCTATCAGAGCATTCGTTAGGTTCTCAAGAAGCCAATTACTTGACCTTGACAGACCATCGAACCTAACAGAGGGAAGATTAGATGACTCAAGGGAAGATTAGATAATGTTATTTTCGGATTAAACGTCTGGATTCAGTTCTCATTTTGACGAGAGGAACATTCGTAAAACATTGAACTGAAGATTTAGAAACTAGTTTATATTGGAATACCTCTTAAAACCTAGGGCAGTGTTTCCCCTCTCCACCCACACTAAGAAAAACTGCTCATCTTACAAACATCGCGGACAGTGTAGATAGGATTAATCGCATTCTCTTCGTAATTAGGTTTAGAAAATTAAAGAGAATTGTCCGTCAGAGGTCATGCGGCCTAACAAATAAATGAGATGTCATAAAATAGCGTCATTCATGATCTTTATAAAAATTATGCTACATTTTCTTTGAAACAGAAACAGAAGCTGTTGACAATGTGCTATATAATTGAAAAAGATGTGGAAAATAAGTCAAGGACAAAAACAGGAAGTTAACACACACACACACACACACTGGTGCTCTTGTTTAGTTTTCCTCCTACATACTCAGAGATGCGCATAAACTGTATTATTCTTTCAGAACATTCATTCTTAAACGTGTGGAAGATAACGTAGTAATTACGTTTTTTCTAATTAATATTTTAGTTTCTAACTACTATTTAATTATGTTGTGTGAAATTAAGATTAAAAAGTTTTATTGTCTCTCAAATAAGTTACATCCATATTTTACAATTTAGGTAACAGTACAACTTTTCCTTAGAAATATTCAGTACAGGCTATAATAAATATTTAAATTTGCAGTACTAAGAATATAATTCATTTATTGTTATCATTATTATTGGACAGATGGGAACGTTTATTATCATCCTCGCATATACAATGTATTTAGAAAAAGACAACATATTATTACATTTTCTATTTACCCCAAAATTCAGCACCAAATGCTAGATAACTGTTTTTATACAAATATGCATGAATGGAAGGCTTGTATAGCCATGTGGAAGTACTGTTTGCATCCATAGGCCTCCCGAAGAAAGCCGTTTTCAGTTTGAATCTAGCTGTCAACTATATACTCGGGTCTTCCCGTAAACGCGAGAAAATCGACCTTAGAACTCATACTATTTTCAACAAATGATATACTGTGTTAGGGTTAGAACCACGAGATGGTGGCACTTGTCTACCTCTCTTCATCAGATGCCATTTACGATTAGTGATAGCCTTTGACCAGCTGCCAGTGTAGACTGAACTTCCCTCCTGAATCTCCAAAAATTAGGATAAGGCTTAAAACTGCCTACCCTACTTTCTATACATAGGGAATGAAACTCAGCGGATTTATTTAAAATATATAAATGATAATAATAATGTTGTGTTTTACCTTTTTTAAGTACGTATTTGCAATAAGTGAATTTTTTTTTCTTCATCTTTAATAATATTGGTTGTAAATGAGGTATAAATTGCATGTATACTCGAAGCTTGTATAAGGTTATCTGAGGATGTCTTGATTATTTATTCGTTATTAATTTGTTGTTGTATGGCAATAGTTCAGATACATACCCTTACATCCTTGCATCAGCTTGATCTCTCTCTCTCTCTCTCTCTCTCACACACACACACACACACACACACACATACACGATAATTAGGAATTCCATGACGCGTTCCTGAATTGTTTCATTTTACATATTGCATTCCTGCAAGTCATTTCTCGTCACAGTATGTACGTACTCAGGGCCTTTTTTTTTGGTTACGTAGTTTGTAAGGTTTCAGTATTCAAAAGGTAGTTTAGTGGCCCGAGGCGCTACAGTACTGCAGTGCCCCCTCTTATTGTTTCTTCCTCCTTAAATTGGCCCTAATTTTTCGGGATCACCAGCTAGAGCCCTGTGCATAAGTATGGCCCTCATAGCATGTTTTCTCTTTCTGTTACCTGATGATGGTTTCTCTGACATGGCCAACACATCGTTATGTCGCTGCTTACTATGCGTTTTATTTTATTTTTTAATTTCTAATATATTTGAATTCATATTTTGATTTATATTTTATATTTTGATTTATTGTCCTTTATCCTTTTCACATAGCCATGTTTCAATCTTCCCTTTTTATCTTGTTATTTATTGGTTCCCTATCTTCACATTATTTCCACTCTTTTTTCGACGCCATTTTCAAATTAAATACCAAATGTAGAATCATCCTTACCTCCAAAACTTCAGGTATGTTCTAACGCCTTACTTTTCTTGGGTACACAAAATTCAAATTAATAACTATTTGATTGTGGTAATTTATATTACGTAACAACTTATCTTTGGATAAGTGCAGCTCCATTCCAACTGAAATAACCTTTGCTATGTATTTACTATCTGAAGTTTTCTTTTTTTTCGTCACGATGGGTGCATAACAAAAGTAATTGCACTAAAATAGGTTTACATATAACAAATTTGCAGCAGTGCTAATTAAACTTGTACAGTGAAAAAAGAAAGTAGAAGAAATGTATAAACTACACATATTGAACTAGTTATAAACTACACATATTTCTTTTCTAAGTTGTTGAATAATGCACATTAGGTTCTAAACAGTTTCGCAAGTTTGGTGACAATAGGACAGCAGCACGTGATATGCCTTGATATTAGAAACTGATAACAATGGGGAGAGCGAGAGATTCATTTTTATTTAAGTGAATTGATATAAATTTGGAAGAAAGGAATCGAATATAGGCACAAGAAAAATAAAAAGGAGAGGATATCTGAAAAGTTTCACAGGGCTTCGCATCTAAACGTTTTCGAGTTTTTCTCGAAGGATTGATACTTTGCTCTTGTTAAGATATTTAGTTCCAATTATTATATATTTATTAATTTAATAAAATCGAATATATTATATTATTATTATTATTTCTTATAGAAACGTTTCGTTTGTGCTTCTGAGGATTCCCCATGTGGTTTCCAGCGGTCGTACTACGGATTATACGTTCGATTGCCATGTTGTGATGGGTTAGTTTGCAAAAGACTCGGCAGTCATCATGTCTGTATGAGATCGTAAGTATCGGAATTATTTCAACACAACCCTCACTTAGTATAGAGACGATTCTAATTTATTCAACGATATCTTCTTGTATTTCAATTAGTGTCATTAGTAAGCTGGTGCTGCAATATATACAAATGAAGCAGTAAATCGACTCTATTTCAAAAATGGGAACAAATTATAAAATGAACAATTTTTTAATAATGTCACATAATTTTGCCTATTCGACTATGTAAATGTGAGGCCAACATTTCCAATACACTGTCCTACAGAATTACGTGGTTCCATCGGTGTTTATAACTGATAGAACCACTCAAACGCAGAAACTGAACAAATTTTAATGACCCACAGAAATGAACTTGTCTACTGCGTTGTACATGCGTGTATGGCCCAAGTGAGAAAATAGTGGCCATCACAGTGCATCAACAATGCAATTTAGTCTTGTTGAATTTACGTTTCCATTACTGTGCGAATCGGGCAGGATCCGCTTAAACTACATAGAATAGTAATGGCATGGCATAAACAATTGTCGACAATGAGTTCTGTGTTGAGGAAGCTTTAACCTGACTGTGGAATCAAATCAACTTGAGATGATACGAGAACATATCGAAGATACCCGTCCTATAACTGTTCATCGGGTCCTGTCGTAAACTACATATTTCACGGGTTTAGAAGACTTAACGGGAACACTTTCACAATGGAAATATTATCGTGGATGAATGATGATAATGCATGTCGCGACTATGTCCTTTGCCGAAGCAATCGTTCACATTTCTGGGAAGATAAACCGACACCGACGTTCAGTTTCGGGAAGTGAAAACCCCATTGTTATGGAACAAGAGCATCCTCATCGTATACCGGTATGTTACGCTTTCGTGAAGGCCTACACATTTTACCGTAAGTTTCCGTAACCGATAATCCCGCGGAATTGGTTGGTTGCTCCTTCTTCCCACAAGAGCATAACAATTCAAAAATAAACGTGGTGTCTTTGGCTTCAGATTTCTTAACTGTACCATTCTTATGTAGAAGCCACAGGAACGTTCTTACACATGCTGCAATATTATATGATCTTTCTGATACCACAAGGATTACCTGCAAGTATCAGAAACGATCGAGTTCTGCCACATTATGATCAGCCAGCAAACGTTCCGGATGTGTGGGTTCCTGGCATTGCATGGTTTCTGAGGGCGTCAACTGATTTGACTTCCCTAGATCTCAACAAGAGTACTGCTAAAACTTTTTGCGGTATTTAGGTGTCTTTAACGTGAACTCACCACACCAGCGCTCTAACAGAAACGTACAAAAAATATGTGCTGCCTCAGAACTCATCAGGACTGAGTCGATCTGCTGTTCGATGCTGGGAGCAATTTTTAATGCTTTAGTAAAAGTTAATTTTTTAAAATTATTATTAGTGCCTGTGCTTATTGTAGTGCTTCCGTGTCCTTAACGCTATGCTCTCAGAAGAGAAACAATTTTCTTCCCCCCCCCCCCCCCACGCCGATTTCCAAGTTGATTAGCCTCGCAAAATATGCTACTTACCTGCTAATGTAGGAAAGTAGCGATTTTTTTTATCATCATACAAACTTTATTTTTTAACTCTGATGTAAATAAATAAATAAAATAAAATAAATATTAAAAAAAACGCACTGTAAATCTATACTAGTATACTAGCTTACTAAGGAGATTGCGACCATAATTGCCGCAAGATGGCGGCACTGTACTTCCTAATCTTCTCATCTATGAAATCTACAAATCGTAGATTTTACGGATGAGGAGGTTCAGATTCTTTAGCCTCAACTTCCAAAAGTTAGTGAAGAGCTAGAGAATTCTACCTTTTCTACAATTCCTTTGGGGAATGTGTAGGGAAGGTTGGTTGAAAAGAGATTTGAAAACCATTGATAGATATTTAGATTGTAGTCTTTGGAATAAAAATGCAAGAGACAGATATTTGCATGCGTCCTCCCATCACCATCCAGCGCAAAAGTTGGGTATTATATCAACTCTAGCGAATCGTGCAAGATCTGTACTGTCAGATGAAGAAGAACTGATAAAGGAACTACAACATCTTAAATGGACCTTTAAAAACAATGGCTACTCTTTAAAAAGTATTAACAACCAATTATCCCGCCGTCAACGTAACAACGTAGAGACACAGGACGACTCCAAAGGTCATATCGTCTTGCCATATATCAGCACACTATCCAAAAAGCTGAGCAGAATTCTAAAGAAGTTTAACATAAAAACGTGCTTCTCGACTCTGCCAAAAATAATATCACGCTTCAACAACTATAAACAACCTCACAACCTTCTACAATTCCCAGGTGTATACAAGGTCACTTGTGAATGCGGAAAGCCTTACTATGGGCAGACAGAGAAATCTATCTTACTACGTCTCGAGGAGCACTAGAGAGACATTGCTTATAAGAGAACCAGAGCAACTGCTCTGTCGGGCCATGTCCTGCTTTCAATAAACACGAACAACGAAGGCCACCAACATGAAATAAATTGGACATTGACTTCAAACCTACACATCTGCCATGATGAAATAGAGCGCCGCATTGTCGAGTCAAGGGAAATCACCTTAGACCCTTTGCATTTGAATAATAATCTTAGCTATAATTTGGTTGACTCTTTCAACTCTATTATTAGATACTGGAGATCGCGTGATTCAACACACGCACAGGTGCACAACAATAGAACATTAACTCGGACTGTAGTTCAAGCTCATAATAACTGTAATTTACAGTCGAATATTATGGCTTTGTAATTGTATAGCTTTGGAGTGTGTCAATGTTAATTTAAGTGTCTTTTATTATCTTTTCTATGTTCTTATCGCCTGAAGAAGTCATTCTTGACGAAACATGTTGCGTTTTTTTTCAAATAAATGTCATTGTGTTATAACTCTCGGGTTTAAGTCAGTTAATTTAGAAAAATGAACATATCCCAACCCAGAGTTAATAGTACGTTTCATATATATATATATATATATATATACATACATACAGGGTGTCCCAAAATTCACGCAAGATTTAAATTTAGCGCCATTGGTGCGGTAAAGTGTTCCCAACGAGAAAAAAAAAAAAGACAGCGTGACAGCTGACAGTTCAGGGTTATTAAAAATGGAGCGCTACACGAAAAAACAACGCATTTTCATTGTTGAGCAATATTTTAAAAATAACGAAGGTTTGGCAGCTATAGTTCTCAATTTTCGCACAAAATATGGTCGGAATAGTGATTTAACTTCATCAACTGTGAAAATATTAATTAAAAAATTCAAGGAAACTGTATCAATTAGTGATCTTATACACTCTGGCCGTCCTTCAACAAGTCGTTCGACAGAAAACATCGAAGCAGTTCGTGAGAGTGTTGCTGAGAGTCCAGGAACATCAATTCGGCACCGTGGTCTTGAATTGGGCGTTTCGAGAAGCTCTCTACGTATTCTCACGAAAGATTTGCATCTTTATGCTTACAAAGTTCAATTGACTCAAGAACTGAAGCCTACTGACCACACACAGCGAAGAGAGTTCGTCGAATGGATTATGGAACAACAAGTGGATGCTTATTTTTCGAACAAAATCATCTTCAGCGATGAGGCTCATTTTCATCTTGATGGCTTCGTTAATCGACAAAATTGTCGCATTTGGGGTTCAGAAAATCCACGAGTGATTGTTGAGAAACAAATGCATCCACAACGTGTCACTGTTTGGGTGCGGATTTTGGGCTGAAGGCATCATCGGTCCATTCTTCTTCGAAAATGCGGCTGATAAGGCAATAACAGTTAATGGTGCTCGCTATTGCGACAAGATAATCCAGTTTTTTGTGCCTAAATTGCAAGATATGGATGTGGACGACATGTGGTTTGAACAAGACGGTGCCATATGCCATACAGCCCGAGAAACAATTCAATTACTGCAAGAGTCATTTCCTGGTCGTGTAATTTCCCGTTTTGGTGATCAGAATTGGCCGCCCAGATCATGTGACTTAACGCCGTTGGACTTTTTCTCTTTGGGAGTTTTTTGAAGTCTAAGGTTTATGCCAACAAGCCCACGACCACCCACGCCTTGAAGGAGGAAATTGAGCGCTGTATCAACGAAATTCAGCCACATTTATGCAAAACGGTCATGGAAAATTTCGACAAAAGAGTGCGTATGTGCCAGCAAAGCCGTGGAGGCCATTTACCCGATATGCTATTCCATGCATAACCCTATACTGTATACTTTACGAATCAATAAGAAATTACAATTTTTAATTAAAAACCTGTGTTTTCTATCAAAATTACTTCTTGCGTGAATTTTGGGACACCTGTATATTAAAGATACCAAGCAATTTTATAAGCTAGGCTTTAATCCTTTTTCCCAAGTAAGCAGACAGATAAGTAAGTCAAGTTTGCGCCTGAACGTAGGTTCAAGCCTGAGGCAACTCCTGGTAAAAGTGGAGTAAGCTCGGATAAGTTTTGCCACTACCCAAACCGGTTTCGACCTTTATTGAGATTATGAATTTTATGATAAGATATGTATTTTCAACTCGACCTGGCAGCTCTTTGAGAATTATGTAATTTTCGTTCAAATATTAATTAATTAATTAATTATTATTTGTTATATCCACAAGCTTTCGAATAATAGTTTCAAATTAGTAGATTGCAAAGTGATGAATTACAAATAGGTCTGCATATCCTCGTGATAAATTTATAACATTAGGTTGATATTAGAAGAATGCCATTACAAATTTGATTGTAATCACCGAGTTTTTCTGCTTTAGTTGATCTTTGGTGCAGAGTAGTAGTGTTTTACCTTCTCTCCACTAAAGTCGTGTTTTAGTGGGTTTTTAATTTTTTAGATTTTTTGGTTTTTTAATCTCATAGCTCTAAAAAGAGACTGTAGGAGACACGTTCGCACGCACACACCCCTATATACGTACAAATAAATACTACTTGGATTTCGGGACATCACCTGTTATTTAATTCTCTCAACTAAATGCATTTCATGGGCGTGATTCACACACACAACTGGAAATACAGCAAATTAAAGTGATTTGTGTTGATCTTACGACATATACTTCATTTATAGGATTGAATATTATTCATCGGGATAAGAAAAGTCTCATTCCACATAGGGAAATACGTTTCCAAAATGAAGTTTTCTGAAATGCGTGGTCCTTATTTATCGGAAATCATCTAAGAATGACACCCCTGCACTATACGAAGAATAAATAAAGGTGATGTACTGGTACTCTATTTGCTAGGCGAGGCCCTGCAGAGCAAAGCTTAAAAATCTCTAATAATGTCTCAGTGACACTTATTGATTTTCTCTCACACTTGGAGTTAGGAAAATATTGATCATCTGCCCCGTTTCTTCTTCTACCTCACGTAACATGGATAACTCACTCGGACAGAAAGAATGAGTTACAAGCAATCCCTCCGAGGGTAGTTGTCGCTGCACTTGTTACCCACGCACTACGACCAGCACTTAATGCTAAAGTTGATATACGGAAGCTCGTACCACCTGTAGCTACATTCCATTTGACAGTGGGAGATTATTACAGTCACTCGTGATTCAGTGTTTGTGTTCGGATCTCATGCCGTTATCCATAATTTAATTACTCTTGTTTGTACTAAAGGACATATTGGGAAAGAGAAACGTTGTCGGCAAGTTGAAACTAACTTGGTAGAACTTATTTTGTTACTTCGATACTCTAAAGAAATAGCATTGTTGAAAGATCTGGAGGAACTTATCCAAGCTATGTTAAACTTTTACCAAAGTTTTAAATATGTTAGCCGCTTGTAATTAAAGTATTTTTGAATTCCTTTTTCAAAAAAAAAGGGAAGGTAAAAAAGGGTTGGTGGAAGGTTTTACATATTTTGAATATTTTGGATTTTATATTTAGAAACTTCATCTAATAATGTTTCATCTGCAAGATGTTCGGAATACTAAGGCAACAGTTATTTGGGAGAGGAAATTCTGCTGAAGTAATAAATAAATAAACATTTATATATTCGTTATAATGAACTTAAAACAAATATATTAACTTTTTACTCCTTTCAGTTAGATACTCTTGGTACGAGTTAATATCAATCCATGTCGATGAGAACTATATCTAAGAAAGCGGTAAATGTGAGGGTTGGCATCGTTACTCTTTTCGAAAACCACTTGTTTCAGATGGAGATTCGAATCAGATTCCAGTGATGTAAGTAGCGATTCTAATGGGGTAGTGTGGCTTGAAAATAAAGTAATCAGAATCTGAATCCAGATTTGAAAGATCTGAATCCAGAGACTACAGGAATAAATTACAGAGACCACTACATGAGATAATTAATCATTCATAGGTTTCTCCTTCGACTATACAAGCTGAGTGGTACCCAATAATGTAAGGAAGATTCACGTGGGTGAATTTCCTACTGAAAGAACTCAAGTTATTAACACATACTAAAGCAATGGTTTAGATCATATACGTATAGTAATGTTATACTTCAAGGCTCTTTCGATGGCTGCTTTCAAAATGTTAATGCTGTTACCTAACATCCCTATTTGTTCCCAGTGTCAGCGGACATCATTCCGATTGAAAAGGCACCTCGTAACCTATTCACCAGGAGTGTACGAAATTTCCCCTCGGTTGGAAAGAGATGGATTGATATTCCATCTAGGATGAGTGGAAACTTTAGACTTTTAACAGAGAGTGAGTTATCCGGTGTCACAGAGGTGGTAGAGATTTTCATTCTGCAACTCTAGCACAAAACACAGTTTCTGGGAAAATCCTTAACTCCATTTTGCAAAATTTTGAGAAAAACTGAGAGTTAAAGTTTCGAAGTCTCTAAAAAAAATCTAAATATGAAAGTGGTAATTATTTTTTTGAAACATATATTTCTTACAACATTGTTTTCTTGAAATATATCATTCATACGACATTTTTGAACATACAACTACATTTATTGCCAATTAATGAAAAGAATATATGTAAGCAAATGGTCAAAGGTCACTGATACAAAGTCAGGTTCTTTAGAGGCTTTCTCTTTATCAAATGTCTTGGCACTGTTACATTCTGCCTTCCTTTTTAAATGCGCTTGGTATTCGTTTTCAAGCTGAGTCATTTTCTCTCCTTCGGGAGTTCAAAAGTGAAGCACATTTGGCGCTGGTCTTTTTTTTTTTTTTTTTTGGCTTGAAAAATGCTGTTATAATTGATACAAAAAATTCGTCTGTAGGTTAACAGGGACACAGTACAATCTTCATTATTTTCTTTACACTTCATCTTATACAAATCATACATGTCACTAATATTCAAAGTAGGGTCTAGATACTGACGTTTGGCTGATGACCGGCAGTAATGGGGATTCAACCCTTAGAAAACTTCGATGTGCCGCTTAATGTCTGCCACTATTTCAGGATTTGTTTTGTTTGCTGGTGGAGTTTTCCCTCTCTTATCTTCTCCAACAAAAACACTGCTGCCACTTTTAAAAGCAGTTATAACCACACCATTACTTATACACAGGGTCTTCAGAAAGAATGCCTGACACACTCTAATATTTTTTCCATTTACCTAAAAAAAATATTTCCTTAACACCCCACGTTGTTGGTCGCTACCTTTTGTTGATCTTCTTTCTGGACTTGAACTGATTACTGTTTTTAGAATAAAATCTTTTGCCTCTTATAATCTGCCAGTCTCCAATAATCACCACAAATCTTCACCCTTTCCTCTTCTGATATATTTTCCGCACACTTACAGCTAACAATTGACAGGTTTTGGAGCTTTAGCAGGTCTTTCTTCCTTCTTAATCATATACGGTAGTCCCTCACTGCGTTTCCTTTTCTCTAAATTACATTTCCATTTGCTTGGGTCAGATTTTTTCCAGCTACCTCTCTCTTAGGAGATTTTGAACATTTTTGGTGAACTATTGCAGCATTGCTTTCTTCTTTTCCTTCATTCACATTTTGCTTACTGTTGGCTGTATTGTGAAAGGTTGCAGCAACTGCTTTACCATCACCATCATCTGGTTTGAAACATTTCTTTATTCACTTTTCTTGGCATAGCTTCTTCTGTTGAATCTATAAAAATACAATTTGTAACATAAATGTGATCATCCAACCTGAAAGTTCTGTAATTACGATTATAAATTTTAACTTTAGAAATGATGGATTTTCCAAGGCGCTGTCACTGGAATCAGTAAATTAATTCTATTACATAAGGATTTAAGTTTATAAATAACAACACTATATAAAGAACGAAAGGAAAATCTGTAAGAAGAGATTTTACAACTGATGGAAGGGAGCACAATGACTATCATACTGCCATAATTAGAACCCATATTCTTATTTAAGTATGACTGGGGCATTTTTGCTACAGGACCTTTATTATTTTATAGATTCTCAGTGATATCAACTTATACATAATTAGAAAAACATAACTGCTATAGGGTTTACCTGTCGAAGACTACCTATCCGTACACGGATTGCAGAGAGGATCGCCATCTGAGAAGACTGAAAAATCTAGTTCCATAAGGAACGTTACATCTAATGTTTCATCGACCGACAGGGGTTTTAATTCAGTTATTTTCCATATATCATCGTCTTCTGTGGAAGGTTTTGCCGATGTAGCATTTTCTGAAACACAAACATAAGAACTATGTTATAATATTCCCTCAGAATGTCAATAAGTTGAAAATCACAATTCTTTATAGAAATCACATGAAACTAGATAAAATATACTCACCCGTATTATATACTGTTTAATTCTTGCATTGTTGTGATATAATCAAATATTACCAACTTTATTTAGAAAATTATCACTAGTGTTCATTGACTTACAGGATTTTCCCTGTATAGCTGTGAGTAATTATGTAAAAGTTCTGAGAAAATCCACTAAGTGATTTTAAAGGCTATAAATGTCATTTTTGGACTTAGTGAAAATTGACCAAGACTATAACTCCAACACTATACCTCACAGGAGAAAGAGGGTTTTCCCAGATGATAGAGCGTAAAAGTTTACATATGCGGATAATATTAACTCCATTTTCAGTAAAATTGGAGTTATATGATTTTCCCAGAAACCCCACGTGGCCTCATAGTCTAAGTTGCTTCTGCATGTCCTTCGGTACACATTGAAAAAACGTATCACAGAAAGATCTGGATTGTTACTGTTACAATAGTGGTTTCATATTATACCAGATACGTCAATTCTCATCGCATTAGGTTATTTCAAATATTTCGTAATATCACAATAATTCACATTTTATGATAGAAAATATATTCTATATTATGCTAGATACCTTTTTTTAGGCGCTCATTGTGTGCTTGTTTCGAGCTGCTATTAAGACACATTGAAGTAAGGACGTCTGCCCTGAAGAAAATATTTGATGTTCTTATGAGAAGTTACTTTTTATAGCAAGTGCGGAATACTACCATATTGTTAGATTCTGACCACAAGCAATGCTGTCTTGTTAATCCCTTCAAACCCGTTTGCACCAACATGTACTTTTTTGGCGATTATTCAGAAATTTCATCCATCGTGAGTCATTGCTATCTTTTTGGTTTTCTTTAGCTTTTATGAATAATTGAATGCTTTCAAATTGTGGATTCAAATAATAAAGCAGTTGATAATACCTCAATATTAAATTAAATCCTTTTCTAGAATGACCGTGAGTAATTTTTGATACCCGGAATTGTGCTGGTTTCTTTAGTTGCGCCACGATAAATGAACTACAAAAGTAGCTTTATAAAAATATTTTGTAATTGTAACTATTTAAAATATTTAATTTTTGTTACTTAAATAGAATTGTAGCGTGCATTTACATCGAAAATTTCGATCCCCTGCTTCGCTGAAAGCTAAATGAGTTTCTTTCACTCATTTAGCACAGAAGTACACAGCTTCGCTTAAGTACATAGACAAATTATAAATAAATGCTATAGTTATTTTATTGTCCAAATGGAATAGGCGAAACTCTTTTTAGTTGTGCCTACGTCTTTTGGAAACTAATACTCCTGTTTTGCATTACTAAACTATTATATTCATATACTACACTATACTAAATACTATATATTATTATCGTCATCATCATCATAACGCTAATTACGGGTATAGACCATATTGGTCTGTTTTGGTCTCATTATCCATCCAATATCCTTTTTTGAGATCTACCCTACCTTTTCTTTCCAACTGGCTTATTATGTTAGTATTTGTTTGGGATATCGGGTATTGGCCATTCGGTTTATATGTTCTATCCATTTTTGTTTATAATTGTTTAAGTTTTCTTCTATTGATTTTGTTTTTAGTTCTTTTAAAATGTCTTCCTTCCTTTTTTGGTCTAATAATGTGTATTTTGCAATTATTCTCATAAATCTCATTTCACTTGTTTTTATTCTTTGTTTATCTTGTTTGTTTATTGCACAAATTTCACTGCCATATAATAATGTGGGCAGTGCTAAAATATTATATAATTTCAAACTTTTTTTTTGTACTATATTTGGATTGAGTGTTCTATTTATCAGACCTATAATCTGAAAGTATTTATCTGTTCTATTATTTTATTATTAATAACTATTTTGCTTCTAACTGGAGTTGTCCACAAAATGCCATTGTTTTAGTTTTATCTATGGAAATTTTCATTCCAAACTGTTCTACTATAACGTTTAAATTATATATTGCGCTTTGTAAATTGTCTTCCTTATCTGATATTATTACCTGATCATCTGCAAATAACAGCGTATTTATTTTGTTATTTATTCCGGGAAATTTCTGTACCTTGATTGTTTAAGGTGTACCACTGTATTAATATTTCATTAATGTAGATATTTGTTGGAGATAGAGTGCATCCCTGTCTTACTCCTTGGTTTATAGATTGTTTTTCAGAGATTGTTTTTTTATTTATTTTTATGTTTATTTCATTATCTTTATATATATTCATATATTCAATATTGCATGTCGTAAAATATTAGGTATATTTATTATTTGTAATATATCAAACAGTATTTATCTTTTTACTTTGTCAAATGCTTTTTCGTAATCTATAAACAAAATATGAGTTTCTAAATTACATTCTCTTCTTTTTCTTTTTATTTTTCTTTTTATTTTTTTTTATAAGTAGTTTTAAAAGAAAGCTGCATCCATGGTAGATCATCCTTTTCTAAATCCATTTTGACATTCTAATAATATTTGTTCACTGTATATTTTTAGTTTTTCATTAAGTATTCTACTATATATTTTCTAACAAGTATTCAATAAACTAATACCTCTGTAATTAACAGGTTTTATTTTATCCCCTTTTTTAAATATAGGTATTACTATACTTGTATTCCATTCTACTGGTATTTGTTCATTTGTATATATTTTATTTAAAAATTTTAATAATCTTTGATGAATTTTTTTCAACAGCAAATGTATACAGTTCGGAGTTTATCCCATCTTCTCCTGCTGATTTGCCATTTTTTATTTGATTTAGGTTGTCCTTTAATTCTTTCATTGTTATTTTATCATTAAAATATTTTGTAAGTTTCTGGTATAATTTTTTGATGCCAGTATTATCCGTCCAAAAATCTGTAAAGTAATCCAAGAATTTCTTTACATCAATTTCACAATTTATATTTGACGTTCTTTTATATCTGCATTCATGTGTTTTAGTGTTTTACACGCATTGGGTCTTATTTTGTATGTGTCATTTTCTAGATATGATGCAAATTTTCTCCAGCTTTCTCTGTGTCTCTTTCTGGTTTCTCTTTTGGCTATTGCTCGTCTTTTTTTTATATTCAATTTCATCTTCTTGTTTTTTTGCTACTTAACCATCTTTTAAAAGCCAGCTTTTTATTTTCAATTATTGTTTTTATTTCAATGACCCATATACGTAATTTTTTTTATTTTTATGATATTTTTTGTGTGTTCCTAGACTTTTATATGCTGCTGATGCGATAATTTCTTTTATATTATTCCATTCTTTCTCAATGTCTTCATTTTCTTGTATTTTTTCTAAGTAGTTATTAATCCTCTGTTGGTATAAATTTCTTATACTTGAATCATTTAGTAGTCTTACTTTGTGATTAGATTTTGTTTCTCTAGTTTGTTTATTATTATTTTTTTTTTGTATTTTTTTGTAGCCA
Organism: Typopeltis vanoorti; assembly: GCF_054136105.1. Lineage (NCBI taxonomy): Eukaryota > Metazoa > Arthropoda > Arachnida > Uropygi > Thelyphonidae > Typopeltis > Typopeltis vanoorti. The sequence continues at coordinate 27,253,390 of NC_143564.1, read as the reverse complement.
GTTTGGTGAAAACCTTAGTTTTGCCTGCACTAAATAATGATCTGTGCCGATTTCTAGCCCTCTTCTGACTTTAATGTCTAGGAAGAGGTTTGCCGCTTTTTCATTTGCTATAAAGTAGTCTATTATTGATTTTTGTCATTTTGCACACCATGTATTATGTATATTTTTATTTTTGTAAAATGTATTCATTATTTTTTGTATTATTATTTGATTGTATATTGATTGTATTTGATATTATATTGATTATATAATATACAAATGATTGTATATTATATAATCAATGAGTCGCTTTCCATTTTTGTTTATTGTCGGTCGGTTCTCCAAATTTTTGTATATTATTGTTAATTTTTTTTCATTCCTATTCTGGCATTAAGATCTCCGGCTATAATTATACGGTATGTTTTATATAATTTTTCATATATTCCTTGTAACTCTTTGTAAAAGTAATAATTTCCTTCTTCTTTTCCTTCTTCCGGGGCATACACTCCAACAACTGCTAAATTTTCTTTATTTAATTTTATTCGCACTTCTAATATCCTTTCATTCCAGTATGTACAATGAGTTATTTTTTGCATTAATTGAATTATGGATCCAAATCATTACACCAGCTTTTGCAGGTATTTGTTTGTCCACTCCACTATATAGGATATTGTAGTTAGCTGTTTCTTTTGTTCCTTTAAGTTTCTTTTTTGTTTCTGTAAGAACTGCAATTTCTATATTTTCATCATTTAAAATTTTATCTAATTCTTCTTCTTTATGTGATCAGCTTCTATTGTTCCACGTAGCATATTTCACCACATTTTTCTTTTTACAAAGTTTCTTAACCTTTTCCAGTTTGCGGTCTTTTTCCCTGTTTTCTGTCCGGTTTGGATTTCGTTGAGACCTGAATGTAATATGTGTTTCCCTATGTCAAGTGATTGGCATTACGATAGGTATCCTTGGTGGGGCTGCCACCTTAAGGCAACTAGGCTTGCCTTTTTTTAGTAGATAATGGAAACTACAGTTTGAGAGGAAAGAGTTATCCCCCCCCCGCCCTCGAATTGCTCTAATAGCACTGGAAGGAAGGAGTAAGAAGTAAGAGAGAGAGTCGAGGAAAGAAGAGCAGAAGACCAGTCTACAGATATGATATACCAAGTGTATATTGTAGGAAGTAAGATCAGGTTGGCTATCTCTGGTTTGCCATGTTCCTACTCACCAATGTGAGCCCCTGAGATAACTATATATTGCTATACATTATAATGTATTATATTCATATTACTATATGAATATAATGCATCAATTGGTCAGTGTTTCTGGATTGTTGAATTATCAAATGAGTCTTTTAGGGAAAAAAAAAGAAAAAAAAAGATACCTGTCGAACTTGGAAATTGACAGGGGTGGTGGAAAATTTCTTCAAGGAGGTGACCAGAATTAAACCTGTAAGTCCACGTCGTATCACAAGGCTATGTAGGCACCAGGCAATAACTAATAAATAATGGCTATTTTTGTCTATGTTTATTAAATCAAGTTTACAAAATAAATAAATAAAAGACTAAATTAAGTTTGGTGAAAAAATCTACATCCGTTTACAGGCAAAATCTAAAAACCTGCGGTCCCCTTTGAAATGACATACTTCTGGGTGTTATGTAAATATAAAAAATATAAGATCAAAAATAACTCAAATGCTTCGTTTCCAAAATTCCAAGTATAACTGATATACAAAATACCAGTTTTGACATGGTTTGACGTAACCGTCAATGCAATATGAAGACCTTCTGCAACATAAAAAAAAAAAAAATTAACAAATTCCAAAAGAAAAAATTCCACATCATTCCAAAAACAAAATGTGCTTTTCAAATGAATAAAGGAACAACAACGATCCAGCAAGGATTTTACCTATTAAACGCTGCGTTAGATAAAAATATTATTATTAGTTGTTTTTATTGACCCAACAAACGCGTTTCACATATTAACACACAAGACCTTGTTGAAGACTAACACATATCGGAATCGAAGATGTCTACTCCAGTATACATCACACGTATAGAATCAGCACACAGTAAAGAGCTAACGTAAACTTGTGGAGTACCATAGGGATCTGTTCTTTCTCGGATTCTTGTTAACATACCCCTAAAAAGTAATATCGTCAATACGCAGACGACACTACCAAAGTGTCCATTCACAACGACACAACCACAGCTTATACGAATACAAATAAGCAACACGACATCCATCTGATCACCAACTGGCTAACTGAAAACGGCACATCAGTGGCGCACCAAAGTGGGGACAAGGGGTCCTGTCACCCCCAAAGAAAAAAAGAAAAAAAAACACTAGAAAATTTTCCAGAAATCTTTCCTCGTTAAAATTCATTTTTTTATTTATGCTGTGTCGTGTCTTCTACTTATGAATTAGCGGTCACATAAGGTGGGCATACCCTATAGCTCTCGGGAATCACAGCCGCTGTGAACACAAGGCGAACGAAGTAATGCACATAAATATAAACTGTTAAATCGACACCTGGCTCGCCGTGGGCATTGAAAAAAAATCACGAAACTACTGCTTTCTAATATCTTCCTCAGATATGATCAGCACAAACTTCGAGGAAGACACAGAATCGTCACCTGAACAAACAAATAACAAGAAGTTCAGTGCAGCAGATAAAAAGAATCATGGGTATTTATCAAAAACGAACTTTCACAGTATTTTGTACTGAACAGATAATGCAGTATATCTATCTATCTATCTGCCTATATCTGTAACTATATCTATATATATATACACACACACACAAAACATATGTATAAATATATATATTATTATTGTTATTATTATCAAATCGCAGATGATTTTGAATCATCTGCGATGAGTCTTTTGTCTCATCGCAGATGGTCCCGCTGACACACACACACACACACACACACACAGTTCATCATACTGTGCGTTAAGTATGCTCACCGTCGCCTCACTCACAACACTCTGAGGCAACGCATTCCAATCACTCACCACTTTCAATGCAAAAAACCTGCTCATAACCTATTTAACCGACCTCATTGCTCATACCCTATTTATAAAGCTTCCATGGATGACCTCTTGTTCTCTCCCTGCCTTGACCCATTCTATGTAAAACTTCCCCTACATTAATATAGTAATAACCCATTAACAACTTATATGTCTCAATCATATTCCCCCCTCCTTCTCCTATCCACCAATTTCTGCAAATTGCATTTTCTCAGTCTGTCTTCATACTCAACACATTCCATAGACCAAAACTCACTTTAGTCAATCGTCTCTGGCCCTTTTCCAATACATCTTCATCTTTTTGAAAACCAGGTCACCAAATCTGTGCACAGTAATTCATATATGGCCTGATCTAAGTTTTATACAATGGAACCATAACACTCTTACTTCTAAAAGTCCGGTCCCTCCACATCATTCCCATTATCCGCTGTGCTGTCCTTAGTATCTCAGCAATACATCCCCGAAATTTTAGGTCTTTGTCCACAATCACTCATCTCCTCTCTCGTCTCTTTGTCCACAATAACTACATCCCAGATCTCTCACCTCCTCTTCCTCTTGCAAGATATTTCCACGGATTATGTACTTTACATCTCATCTTTGCTTCCCAAATGTCCAAAATCTTACACATTTTGTAACATTGAATTGATATCCCCACTCACTTACCTATTCAGCAAGTGCATTCTGCTCTTCTTGCGAAGCCACGATATCCGCTCTACTATGATAATTTCCCGAATTTTGCATGATGTGCAGTTGTTTGCAGATGATGCAAACATTCATGTTAAATTTATTTTATGCTATTGTATGTTAGTTTTACTATTAATGATTAGTGAATGAAATACATCATCATCATCATCATCATCATCAAATTCCTGCCATGTACCCTCAAGGGGTCTACAGGATATGATAGTACTACATGAAAAAAATTACATCATTACTAACTTCCTATCTACAATTTTCATCCAAATCAGTCTGTTACTTATCAAGACTCCAACATTATCAGATCTTATATTTCTATCGTCTAAGGCACTTTGTACCGTATAAATCCACCTATATCTTGGTCTTCCTCTGGATCGTTTTGCTGCCAACCTGGCAGAGAACACTTGTTTTGCTAATCTTTCCTCGCCCATTCTGTTTAAGTGACCATACCACTTGAGATTAGCTCTGCTAACGCATTCCTGGATGGTGACAATGTCAAGTTCTTTCCTAATATCCTCGTTTTTAATATGATATTGATATTGATGCCATCTGATCACGCCTATAATCTTTCTCAGGACTCTCATATCTGCGGTCTCTAGTCTTTGGTCAAGTGTTTTACTTCTGACCCAGCTCTCAGATCCATAAGTTAAAACTGGTTTGAACACTGTCTTGTATACAGCTAATTTAGTGTTCTGACTAATTTCTCTCTTATTCCATATGAATTTATTCAAATGACTTCCCACCATACCAGCTTTGCTGATCTGTTGTCTATTTCTATATTTAATTTACCATCTTCAGTAAAAAACGTGCCTAAGTAGCTGAAATGTTTCACTTGTTCCACAGGTTCTCCATTCACAACACAGTTGACATTTTCAATGATTCTGCCTATTTTCATTGTCTTTGTCTTCTTATTGCTGACCTTCATACCATATCTATTATAACAGTTATTCAATTTAGTCAGAGAATCTTGCAGACTTTCAGCGGATTTATTTAGAATTATAACATCGTCCGCATAAAGCAAAGAGCTGACATTAACATCCCCAATTTTGAATATCATGTTTAATACCACTTTCCTTCACAATGTGATCCATATAGATAATGAATAACAGAGGGGATAATGTACATTCTTGTCTGACACCAGATGTAACATTAAACCATCTTCCTGTACTTCCTTCAATTCTAACTGCTGACTTACAACTCAAATAAAGACTAAGTATCGCTTGATATAATGCCCAATTGACACCATATAACTGCAGCGTATTGAATAGCTTCTCTCTTGGCACCTTGTCATATGCCTTTTCCAAATCGACAAAATTTAAATGCAGATCTCTGTTACATTTCCATGCTTTCTCGACTATTTGTCGTAAAGATCTGATCCTGACAGCCTCTATTTGGCTTGAATCCAGCTTGTTCTTCACCAAGCTTTTCTTCCACAATTCTTCTCAACCGTTTCTCAAGTATACTTGCATAGATCTTGCCAGGAACACTCAGTAGGGAAATGAAATACAACCGAAACTTAAACGAAAATGAATGAAATTCAACCGAACTTAAATTAAAAGGTTCCACCAGTTATTTTTTCTCTTCTGAAATAACAGTGCATAGTAAGGTTACAAAGTTTTCTTTATTATTATTATTATTATTATTATTATTATTATTATTATTATTATTATTATTATTATTATTATTATTATTATTATTATTATTATTATTATTATTATTATTATTATTATTTCTTTCTTTCAGTAACTGGTACCAAAACGAGCTTAGTATCATCCATTAACCAGCAGACAGCTTGAGACAGCTGTTTACAAGAAAACAAGTTATCTTCAGATATTTCTTCGAATCAAACTTTTAATATTTCTCTAGAGGATATTGTCTTTGCGAATCCCACATGACGCAACCGCTGAGTGAGGCGCTGTAGAAGTGGATTCTTTTAACCTAAAACACCAGTGAATCGCTTGGGTGGCAAAGCTTTTTTTTTTCTTTTTTTGTTCGTTTATATATTTTGCAGCACTGAATTGATGATCTGTACTATAAACGCTTTTAGTGTGAAATCCCTTCTGTATGAACTATAAAGTGCACTAAAACTGAATGCGTTTCATATTTTTATTACTCACACCAAAACAACAAACTAAGTTACAACTACTGTTTTAAAAGCCCAATATATTCCACTGAGAGAGAAAGAGAGAATGCTGATCCAGAAGTAATGATCACATTGAAACACAGAGAGTTAAGACAAGTTAAAGTAATGTTAATGCGGTTAATAAATTGGTATTATTTGCTGTATTTTCATTAAAAATTCCTAGTCCATCGATGAAACGACTTATATTCTTATAATATATGTTACCAAGTTGCTATAAAATTTTATTGAAGGCATAAAAAGAAATTTATTATTATTTAATTATTAATTGTAATGATTATTTTACCGCGCGGTCAGCCTAGTGGCTTTGCCCTTCGCAACCATATGCCTGGGGAAGGAGTGTCCCAGGTTCGATTCCCGTTGTAGATGTGAGGAATTTGAGGATCTTCCTCAGGCATAGCCAAGTTAGCTGGTCTTGGGCGCGGTCAGTAGGGTTTTTTCCGCCAGTTTATCTGGCGTTTTTCATTCCGCAAACAGGCAAACCGGCCCCGTGAACATACGCCTCTACAGTCAAAAATATATCCCCAGCGGCAGACCAGGCGACCGGTCAGTTGGGAGTAGTACTAATAAGAAGTCGTATCTAAAGTAACACGCGGACCCTGCATAGGAAGCGGGAATAACGCGTAGAAGAAGAATTGTAATGATTATTTTCATGAGTAATTTGGTTTCCTAAGAACGTTGTGTTTTTAGTCATGCTGAATAACTGAAAATGACACTGACTTTTCCTTTATCGATTATCTGCGTTTATAACCGAGACGCCTCTTAATAATAATGAAATTTCAGGTATGATATCGTGGCATATTTTTAGCAAAATACGTACACCTACATCTTATAGATTAGTTTGCCTTTACTATAGCTCAGTGAAAATGATGTTTACATTCCTCAGCGCTAAACCGCCCGAAAAAAAGTGTCACGAATTTAATTCCAGTAGCCGACTAGAAGAACTTTTTCTAAGCTTTTTTCCGACCAGTTCCGGAGTTAGTCGATCTCTGGCAAGGCAAGAGGGTTTTTTCGTCCCGTAAACTCAAGAAAATCGACCGTAGATCCCACACTATTTTCAGACACTAAAAATATTGTGTTAGGGTTAAGTACCACCAGATGGCAGCAGTTGTCAGCCGTCTCTTCAATGCGTGCCGCTTATTTGATTATAGCCTCGGGCCAGCTATCTCTGATTGGCAACCAGTAGAGATTGAACTGCCCAATCAGTCTCTAAAATTTAGGTAGGGCTAAAACGGACTCGCATACTCCCTATATATGGGAATAAAAGACGTTAGCTCAGTGTTTCTTAACCTTCTTTCATGTGTGCATCACTTTTAATATTAGTTTTTGTGGCGTCCCCAGTGGCGTAGCTAGAGCTGTTGCCGCCCGGGGCAGTCCGTTTGCCGTCCCTCTCGATACACACCAAAAATACTACAAAAAGTCAAAACGATGTATGGGGAAATAAATTAAAACACTCTGTTTATTTTTGAAGTAAAACTTCAACTTCAACTTCAACCTTCTAAAATATTATTTTTCTTGCTTTTCTGTTAACAAAACCGTCGATGACATTGGCGAAGTCTATTTCATAGTAATGTAGGTAATTCTTAATCAATTTTATTTAGAAAAACTCCTCTCACAACTAGCAACACTTACAGCAATTCTGAGGAAATTCGCAGTAGTATTACAATATTTGGAACTGAGTTCTCGAGACTGTATTTTAGAATTAACTGCAAAAGTTCAAAAAGGTTCAAAGTGCAGCCTGGGGCGGACCTTCCTCTCCGCACTCCCCCTATCTACGCCACTAAGCGTCCCCCCTTGCAATTCTTGTGTTGAGACACTGACAAAACCCATAAAAGGTAGCAAAACAAACTAGGAATTAATTAAAATTTTTAAATATTCATACAAATTTAAATACGTCACCAAATCTTTCGAAAATTGTATAGATCTGGCATCACTGCGCAGACTATTGAATCGTATCGGCCTTTCGGAAACATTCGCGATTTCATCACGGGAAGTCTCGAATGCTGGTCACTGTTGCAGTGTTACTGTCGTTTTGAAATGACAAGACGGCAGTAACACTGCAACAGTGACCAACAGTGAGAAGTCGATGGTCGGCGTTATTTTACTCTTCGCAACGACTGTGATACACGGTATAAAAACAATTTTTATACTGTAGAAAAATGGATAAATTTTTAATTGGACGTGAGCGGGCACTGAAGACTGTGGAGCGTCGACGTCAACAAATTCAGGTTCACAGAAAATCACACAGAAAGTAAAATCAAGAAAGTAAGCAGCAGAATATTTAGATTTCGGTTTTACAAAGACAAGTAAATAATGAAGAAAGACCACTGTGTGTTATTTGTTCGAAAATTTTGTGGCTGATAGCATGAAACCGAATAAACTTAAAAAAGACATTTGGAAACACTTCATAAGGAATATGTAAACAAACCTCTAGAGGTCTTTGCTGCCAAACTGAAATGTTTTGGAAAAACAGAAATCTAGCATTAAAAGGTCTTGTCTTTAAATGAAAAAGCTTTACTAGCTTCTTACAGAGTTGCATATAAAATAGCTAGGTGCAAAAAGCCCCACACTATCGGACAAGACCAAATTCTGCCAGCTGCGATTGATGTTGTGGAAACTACGCTTGAAGAAAGTTTTACTAAACAACTACAGTGCATATCTCTAGCAAATGATACTGTTGTTCGGAGAATTGGTGATATATGTGAATATATGCAGCAACAACTTTTGTCGAAGCTTTGTGGCCAATTACTCTCAATTCAGCTTGAGGAGGCAACAGATAGCAACAAGGATTGTCATTAATTGCTTATGTTCGAATTTGCGATGGATTATCAGCAGTTGTAGAGCTATTGTTTGGTTTTAATTAGTTAATTAGTTGCTCGGATAAATTTGCAATATTGATATCTTCCCGTTAGCGTAAGTAGTTTATTGAATACAGTGGATTTATACATTTTATTATTTTATTTTAAGGGTGTATTTTTGTTTTTGTTTTTATATTGTTTTTGTGTCAATAAATAATTTCATTAAATGCTTTTGTTTCAATAAAGTAGTTTTTGAGTTTTTCCTTTGATTTTCACTTTCTTCTCCATAGGTTGAAAATCACTGCTGATATATATTCATATTTATTAAGGATACCAAGTAATTTTATAAACTTGGTTTTTCACAATATTTCACATATTCATATTTATATATACTGACTACTATAACCGAGACTAGAATAACAATTAAATTTATTCAAAACGCAACATGTTTCATCGGATTATCCGACTTCTTCAGGCGTGGGAACATAGAAATCAAATAAACACTATAAGAAACATCGTATCACTATAAAAACGACTATTGTAAAATTCAGTTAGCTTTGGACTAACTGAGTTTACAGTCCGTGTTGAAGTTCTGTTGTTAAGCAGCTGAGTGCGTCTGATTTAACGAGTGTGCCAATATAGCAAAGCTGAAAGAGTCCGGTAGATTATAGCTAAGGTTATTATTTATGTGATGAGAGTCCATAACAATTTCCTTAGACTTGACTATGCGGCGCTCCACCTCGTCACGGCATACATGAAGGCTTGAAGTTGTTGTCCAATTTATCTCATGTTGACGGCCTTCATCATTTGTGTTTACTGAAAACAGTACATGGTTTTTAATATATATATATATATATATATATATATATATATATATACGTATATATATATATACATACAGGGGGGAAATGTAGCCTCTTAATATGTTTCTTAAAGAGTAAGAGGTTGTGCTCATTGGGAAAAACAGTATGGCGGTGATTGTTCCAGAGAATAGAGGTGGATGAAATGAAAGAAGCTAATGAGAAGTTAGTTCGGTATGTTCAAAGCTGGACAGTGCATGGATGTTGATCAGTGGCTTCTTCTATGGTTCTTCTATTGTTAGAATAAAGTGGAGGAATGGTAGCAGCCTATTCAGAAAAATTAATGTCAATGAAAGAACCCATAGAAAATGCACAGAGCTCTAACAGAGCGCCAACAATAAAGTGACTGAAGGAGTTAGATGAAGGAAGAGTCGTCTATTAAGCTGATTGCCGTCTTCTGAATATCATAGAGAGGTCTTGGGTGCTCCACCCCAAATGTTGGAACAGTATACCAAAGTTGGACGGATCTGAGACGTATAGAGTGTTAGGAATCGAAAGAAAGAGAATTAATGTTTAGAACGGAAAAGAACAAAGCGTTTTAGAGGTTAAGGAGGCTATATGAGTAATATATTTATGCCAGGAAAAACTGGATGTGACAGTCAACCCAAGAAGAAAAAGTTGATCTTGAAAGAAAACTGGAACATTATCAAAAATGAGAGGAAAACTGAAAGATTTTTATTCCTGGTAATAAGGCAACTTGAATTTTTTTGGCATTGAAATTTACTAATGGGGGTAAAGTTGTCTTTACCCCATTTGAGGATGTTGAGGAGGTTAGTGTTCATGCCACTGGTTATGGAAGATCTTGGAGCATCTAACATTAGGGTACTGCATGGTTAACGGAACGATGAAGAGGAATGAAGAGTACTGTCATCGGCGAAGCTGTGAATAGGATTTGAAGTTGGAGAAAGGAAATCATTGTTATGAAGGAAGAAGAGCGTGGATAACAACACAGAACCCAGAGGTACTCCAGAGTTGTTGGAGGAATCTAACGAGAGAAAGCCATCAATCATGACATACAATGAACGACCAATGAGGAAGCTGGCAATCCAATCACAGATTGTAGAAGGGAGCCTATAAGATGGCAGTTGGCTCAGGAGGCTTGGTGCCAGATATGATCAAATGCCTTAGAAATATGGAGAGCGATAACATGAATCTCTCCAAATCTTTCCATGGCCTGAGTCCGAAAGTAGGTGTGTGATTAGTTAGTGGGTTGGCTGCAGAACAAGAATAGCAGAATCCTTATTGGTGATCGCTAATTACAGTAACTGATGAGTCTCCAAGTAATGAAGAAGCTGGTTGCTGATAACGTTCATCGCTTTTGAAAGCACTGAGGTGAGAGCGATTGGACGATAGTTAGATGATAGACTTTTGTCTCTCTTTTTGGGTACAGGCTGGATGTGGGTTTGCTTCCATGTTATAGGTAGATGACAGTAGAATATGACAGTTTATATACGCGATGCATGATGGGTGTCAGTTCTGGAGCACAACGGAAGGAATACCATGTGGACCAGGAATCTTATTAGTATCAAGATTAATGATTAAAGGTTTTCTGATGTCTTTTTGCCGAAAGTTCATAGGAGGCATGCAGTTGACAGTTTGTGGAAGTAAGAGAGGTGATTTCCCTTGGCTGCCCAGGCAAGACTTGGAGGAAAAAACTGATACGAACAGTCTTAGCAAGGGATCAGAAGGCTTGACTGCCAGTTGAGCAGGAGGCAAGTTTAATTTTCATTCCTACAAAATCTGTTTTGGATTGTTAATAACTTTTTACACGTGTTTCTAGCTGCTATGTAAGCTGAATGAGAAGTTGGAGTTTTTAATTTAAACCATTGAATATAAGCTGCATATTTATCATAGACGGCAGAGGCATTTTTTTTTTTTTTTGAGAAACAGGGCTTGGATACAGGTCGGGGTTTACAGTGAATGGGGAATGAAGGCTCTCATTCTAGTGAGGATTATTTCGATGTTTGCTTCGTGTGAGCGAAAGCAATAATTTGACCATGGAAAAGCAGCATAAAAATTTTGGAGGTAATCAGGTTTGCACAATTATAGTCCCGTAGGGTACAAGGCTGAGATTAGCTGAGTGGAGGATAAACTGTAGAGAAGGAGACTTGAATAATATTGTGGACAGAGTTGCCAAAAGGAGAGCAGACAACCACAGTATATTGGAGGGAGAATTAGTTAAAAAATGGTCAAGAATGTTGATAGATTGATGAGAATTGTCTGGCATTCTAGTTGGTATATTAACTATTTGTGTTAGTTCATGACTGATGGCAAACGATTCAGCTTCCCTAACAGCTTGATCTATGAAGTTGGAGAAGAGAATCCAGTTTGTGTTATGGACGATAAGAAGGACAATCTCATGATTTGAGTAATTAGTTTATAAGAAATCAATTTTTATTGATAGGTGATCAAAGAGGGTAGCAGGATTGTCAAAGTTAGGATTGTGATAAGGGCAGTAAACGAAGGCTATAACGTGAAGTAAGGAAATCTTGAGCCAGAACAGATCGAAAAGTGGGGATTCTAAGATGGATAACTTTTGACAAGGTATATCAAATTTCACAAAAGCACATGTTCCTCCCTTTTTGCGAAATGTGCCGTGTAAGATGTAGTTGGGATAGTTCAGGTGGACTGTGGTCATGAAGGATGCCAACCGAAGTTCTATTAGGAAAACGAGTTCAGGTTTTGATGTGTATAAGTGGATATGAATGTCTCTAATATTTGTGTTCTCTAATATTTGTATTAATGCCTCGAATGTTGGTGAAATTAATATGAAAGTGTTTCTAACTGGAAAAATTTTGATATTATTTTGGGTGAGTTGGGGCATATTTTTATTCCATAACCAATGACTTAAATATTGATCTACTCACCATTCTAAAAAATGGATGAAGACAGACAATGAACTTCAATGCTATTAAAACTCAGGCCTCTCTTATTACACGCAAGATAGGCCCTACTTCATTCTCACTTACTTTTGATATGTTCGAATATCCTTTCTAGATCATCTTTCTTTTCTTGGTCGGACTCTCACATCCAGCTTATCTTAGCACAAATATATTACATCAACAGTACCTTACTTCTCAAAAACTTAGTAGTTTTTTCAAAACATGACTTATTTTCTGTTTAACTCCTAATACTTGATAAATCTCAGATCCGACCGAAATTGAAATAATGTTCTCGCATTTGGGATGGTGTACTCATATCTCTCTAAGAATTCTTGATGATAAACAGAAGACGGAGATCCACTTAATAGGTGACTCATCTCTCACAGACAGACTCATTCCATCACTCTCCTGAAGAAGCTCTGTTTCTGCACTGTTCCTTTTCTACTAATGATAAAAGTCTTCATGCCAACAATAACTATTTCAGCTATTCGGATTTAGAGCTGGAGTTTGCATTTAGAAGCAGTAATCATACTACTGGATGAAGAATAAATATCATTCAACATTCTTCCCTGAGCCACTCATCAAGTGATTCAGAGTGGCTTCGGGAAGAACGTTGCATTTAAAAGTAGCGTTTGTAGAGGTTTTGGTCTGAGTTAGCAATAAGAAAATTAACATTGACATTATTATTTGGAAGAATTACTAGTTAAGCTAAGGCCAAGCGTACTGGAAAGATGGAAATTATTCGGTATTCTGGGAGATAAATGAACAATTTGCTTTGAATCATTACTAGCAGCAAACTATCTTGCCATTCCTTCCAGTCGATGAAATGGAATTGCAGAACAATCAGTTTTTAGTATAGACATCGAAATCTCCAAGAAAAACCTCACTCTTTCGGTATTCGGATAGCAGGAAAAAACAGCTTCAGAGATTTAAAACCTTTCTTTTCTTTCTGAGTGTTACTTTTGGGTAGATTAATAGCACTGATGACGACGACTTTCAAATGTTGATAATATATATTAAATCCTTACCAAATGTTGATGTTTCATAATTTTCAGAATTAAAATACTTATGAGCATGGAAACCAATCTGATGCGTTTTTTTTTTCTCTCTTCCATCCCGTAATCTCTGGTTCCATCCCTCAAGACAGGCAAACTGTCCAAAAGATGACGCAAGTAAAGAGACATACAGTAATTTACTCACCTCATGGTTTCAGTTGCTTTGACTGTACTCCTAAATAACAATAAAAGCATGAGCGCAGAAATATATAGAATTCTTTGTGTGCTTTTAGTTTAGTTCTACTGTTCTAGTACCAGATATAGTACATTTTCAAGTAACTTCTTTCAGTCAGGAGGGTGGTTGTCTCATACCATGCGATGAAAATCGTCTACCACCTGAAGACTTTCACAAACATCCATGCTAGAGTGGAATGCGAATCCACAGACTAGCATTGGTGGAAGTGAACTGATGTCAGCAAGGTTGGAATGCCAGCAAAGGTTGGTCGATTGGTAGAGCCTCTGCTACTAATGACTCACGCAAAAAGTTAAGCAAGTTTGAGCGCGGTTAGTAGGTTGGAAGGGATTAATCGTTCGATGCTGTTGGCACATTCTCCCTCGATGAGTCTTTGGACTCCGTGGTGGTGTAACATAATAATGATAATAATAATAATAATTTTATTTTATTTTTTTAACATTTTATTATTTCTTAGATAAATTACATGCATTATATGAACACAATTATGCATAACAAATACTTTCTCGTACATAAAGTTTTTTTTAAAATAATAATAACAACAATAACTGTTTACAACGTATATTATTATAATATTCATAAAGATGATTATTACAGACGTTTCTTTGCAATTTTACACTCTATATATACAATATCAATGGATATAATCACTCTATATTGCATACTTTTGTTACAGTTATTACATACATTACATACTGTACATTTGATTACATATAATACATTACTTACATTTGTTTACATATGATACTTACATTACATACATTTGTTTACATATAATCAGGGCCGGCGGAAGCGGGCATGCAGAGCATGCAGTTGCCACTATGTGGGGGCGCCGCCGCCGGGGCACGGTTCATAAGTTCATTTTTAAGAAACAAAATTGTTACTATAAAAACAAAAAATTCTTAGACTGATCAATATTAAAATAAATAAGGATGGATACACCGAATAAAAATTTAAAAAAAAATTGTATATTGCCGCCTCTTTGATCAGCCGGCTGTTTACAATTTTGCAGCGAGAGCAGGCTAAACTTGCTTGCAGATTGTTGTGTCTACTGCAGTCTATCTAAAGTGAAACGGTGAACGGTTTTTATGTGCAGAAACGAATTTTCGTACAAAACATTTGTTGCTAGTTAGGCAGTCATATGGTTCGCATCTCAGTAGGCTACTGACAGCAGCTCTGTGCGGACTATTATTTCGTCTCTGTGTTATGTTGTGTAATAATTTCTTCTGGGTATAAAATAGAAATGGAATCAAAAATTCAAAAAAGTTATCCGGTGCACAAAATCGTAAGCGTCATGCTACGAAAGAAGCAGTTATTAAGAAACAAAGTGGGGCTCTTAATAAATTTGTTAAAATATTAAAATATTCTGATGCAGATTATAACCAACTCGATACATCAGAAATCAGAGTTGAAGAACCGTGCACATCATCCAGTTTGCATGAAGGTACTATTGCAACTATTGAACAAGATAATTGATCATGATTTAAGTGAAAAATAGTTAGGATTTAGTCAATTACAACAAGATTTAGTTGTAGTTGACCACGAAACTAACACATTGTTAGTCTCTGTAAATTTAGAAGATCCAGGTGAATGGGGAAATATTGAGAAAAAATACGGGTTAATTTAATTGAAATGGGGCCTGTTCAAAATAAAAATATAATATATCCCAGAGATACATATGGTCGTAAATTTGGCGACACGTATTATAATAGAAAAATGGAAAACTGGAGCTCGTGCCAAGAACACGGCTCATTTATTCCGAAACTTTAAATTCTTTTTTTTGCTTTTGTTGCAAACTTTTTGCACCTACTCAATCAAGTAGTCTTGTAGAAGGTTATAACGACTGGAGAAATATAAGTACCTTTGCATAGACATGAGACTAGTTTAACTCACATGAAAAATTTCTTAAAATGGAAGGAACTTGAAAAAAATTTAATAATCAAAACTACTATTGATTCCCAGACTCAAAGCATATATGAAATGGAAAAGAAACATTGAACGAGTGTTTTAGAATGCTTGATTGAAATTATAAAATTCCTTGGTAGCCAAAATCTAGCTTTTCGCGGAGCATCTGATAAATCATATGAAAGGTATAACGGCAATTTTTTTAAAATTAGTCGAATTGTTTGCGAAATCTCTGGTTCCATCCCTCAAGATTAGTGTACTCAACAATAGAGTACACTATTTGAGTAAAGACAGACAAAATGAAATATTGGAAACTTTAAGTAACGCAATCAGGGATACAATTTTATTATCAATCCGAAAATATAAATAATATTCCATAATTTTAGACTGCACACCTGATGCAAGTAAAACAGAACAAATGACTATTATTATTCGCTTTGTTTCCTGTGACAATGGAATTGTCAAGATCAGGTAAAACTTTTTATGTTTTGTAGATATATCAGATTCCACAGGACGTGGTTTATGTGCAACAATAATGGAACAACTGGAAAAATGGAACATCCCCATTGAAGACATGCGAGGTCAAGGGTATGACAATGTGGCAAATATGAAAGGGAAAAAAATATGGGCTCCAAAATTTCCTTTTGAACAAAAATCCTCGAGCTTTTTACTTGCCATTTGCTGCCTCATACTTTAAATTTAATCATTAATGATGCAGCCAAAGTGAATGCAGATACAATTAGTTTCTTTGCAATTATTCAAGAAATATACAATTTCTTTTAATTCTCTTACAAACATTGGGCAATCCTTTTGAAGTTCGTAAAAAATTTAACATTGAAACAGCCATCAAAAACGCGATGAGAAATAAAATTAATGCAATCCGCCCTCTACGATATCAGTTAGGTGAAATTTACGATGCAATTTTTGAAATTTTAAGTAATGAAATTTTTAATAAAGAAACTCAGCACGAAGCACAAACATTATGTGCTAAAATAAAGGACTACAAATTTATTTGCTCTCTTATAACTTGGCATGATTGAAAAATGGAACATCCACATTGATGTAAAATAAACACAAGAAAAATGCTTCAAGACAAAATATGAACATTACACTTGCTTTAGAATCTATCGAAAACTTAAAATATTCTTACAAGAGTATCGATCAGATACAAATTTTAAAGAAGTTCTAAAAACAGCAAAAGAACTGAGTGAAGAGGTGGATGGAGAACAAGAATTTAAAACTGGTACGGAATTCGACGACGAAAGAAGATACGACAATTTGACCACGAGCTTCATGACAAAACTCCACAATCGCCAGAAGATAAATTTAGAGTGAATGTGTTTTATACGCTTCTAGACGTTGCAATGTGTTCGTTAATAGAACGTTTTGAACAACTAAAAACATATTATGATAATTTCTTGTATAGATTACTACAAATTAATAATGAAGATTTACGAAAAAATTGTGACGATTTAGAGATTCTCTAGAAGGACGGCGACAATAAAGATGTAAATGCAATAGAACTATATGACGAGTTATGTGCTTTCCGGGATATTTTTCGGAAGGGTAATTTAAATATTCAAAACCCTTTCGATATTCTTAATTTTATTGTGTCTCCAATAATTTATTTTTCCCTAACTTTTCAGTTGCTTTAAGAATACTATTAACCTTAGTGTAGCGAGCAGTGAACGTTCCTTTTCCAAGTTGAAATTGATTAAAACCTACTTAAGAACAAAAATGGCTTGTTTGTTAGTTTGGCGTTAATAGCTATTGAAAATGATATATGTGCAGAATTAGACGTTAAGACCATTATTTCTAATTTTGTGAATATGAAATCAAAAACCCTGAAATTTTGTTTTAAAAAATTTCAAGTTATATTTATGTAATTTAATTTATTTTCTGTTATTCTGTAAAGATGTTATTTTTAGAATACTTATATTAAATGTTCTAATTATTTCTGAATTCTTTTCTTATTTTCTCATCTATCTTGAGTTTCTTTTATTTTCCTAAAAGATAGTTCCACTTATAAAAATTATTAAAAATTTTTTACAAGTTACTAAGAATTTACTAACTTGTAAAATGAAAGAATTTTTTTAAACTTTAGTTCAAATAAATTTTAACTTTAATTAAAATTCATTTTAATTTTGTTAGCGGTTCGAGTCGGTGAGAAGGCTATAATCCCTGTCATTATATTCAACGATTAAAGTGAAGTGGTTTTGTCAAAATTTGCTTTAACTTATAAGAATTTTTTGAATATTCGGGTTTTTAACGATTATCCTGCCTAATCAACACCCCCGGTTCGTTACATTTAGCGAACCAACGTGTGGCTATTCTGTCACAATTTATTTAAGAAATTTCAAATATTTAAAATTTTTATTATCGTAAAAGAAGCACACATGCCCGGATCGTTACAGGGGCGCTTAGATAGAAATAGCATGCGGGCGCCAAAGACCCTAGCGCCGGTTCTGATCATATATACGTATTGGCGTTCTAAGATGAAAGTGTATGTATCCTGAAAGATGAAAGTGTATCTAAGATGAAAGTGTATATATATATATATATATATATATATATATATATATATATATATATATATATATATATATATATATATATGACTACTACTATTAACTCGGGGTTGGGATATATTCATTTTTAATATAAACTGACTATACAACACATTGAGATTTATTTGGAAACGCAACATGTTTCGTCGAGATTGACTTCATCAGGCGTTAAGAACAAGAAAGATATTAAAAGACACTGAAATAAACATTGAGACGCTCTAAAGCTATGCAATTATAAAGTTATGGTATTCGACTGTAAATTACACTTATTATGAACTTGTGCTATAGTCCGTGTTAAAGTTCTATTGTTGTACACTTGTGCATATGTGGCACCACGCGATCTCCAGTATCTGATAGTAGAGCTGAAAGAGTCAGGCAAATTATAGCTGAGATTATTGTTCATATGAAGAGGGTCCAAGGTGATTTCTTTTGACTCTACAATGCGGCGTTCTACCTCATCATGGCAAATGTGTAGGTTTGAAGTTCTTGTCCAATTTACTTCATGTTGGCGGCTTTCGTTGTTCGTGTTTATTGAAAACAGGACATGGCCTGACAGGGCAGTTGCTCTGGTTCTTTTATAAACAATGTCTCTCTGGTGCTCCTCGAGACGTAGGAGAATAGATTTCTCCGTTTGGCCATAGTAAGGATTTCCGCACTCACATGTGACTTTGTATACACCTGGAAATTGTAGAAGGTTGTGAGATTGTTTAGAGTTGCTGAAACTTGATCTTATTTTTGGAAGAGTCGAGAAGCACGTTTGTATGTTGAATTTCTTTAAGATTCTACTCAGTTTTTTTGATAGTGTGTTGATATATGGCAAGGAGATATAACCTTTGGAGTCGTTCTGTGTCTCTACGTTGCTACGTTGACCGTGGGATAATTGTTTGTTGAGACTTTTTAAAGAGTAGCCATTGCTTTTAAAGGTCCATTTAAGATGTTGTAGTTCTTTTTTTAGTTCTTCATCTGACAGTACAGATCTTGCACGATTCGCAAGAGTTGGTATAATACCCAACTTTTGCGCTGGATGGTGATGTGAGGACGCATGCAAATATCTGTCCGTGTGTGTTGGCTTTCTAAATATAGAGACTTTTATTGATTCAGGCGTCTTGGTGAGATTAACATCAAGGAAACAGAGGGAACTATTTTCTTCAATCTCCATGGTCAATTTTATATCCGGATGGAGGTTGTTTAAATGGTTGAGAAACCTGTGAAGATTCTCAATACCATGCTCCCATAGAAGGAATATATCGTCCACATATCTAAGCCAAATTCTTGGTTTTAAACTAAAAGAGGAGATTGCCTTTTGTTCAAAATCCTCGAAAAAATGTTGACTAATATAGGAGAGAGGGGGGCTTCCCATAGCTAATCCTTTGACCTGTTTATATAGTTTACCTTCGAATTCAAAATACCGCGCGGTTAGCCTAGTGGCTTTGCGCTTCGCAACCATATGCCTGGCGAAGGAGTGTCCCAGGTTCGATTCCCGTTGTAGACGTGAGGAATTTGAGGATCTTCCTCAGGCATAGCCAAGTTAGCCGGTCTTGGGCGCGGTCAGTAGGGTTTTTCCCGCCAGTTTATCTGGCGTTTTTCATCCCGCAAACAGGTAAATCGGCCCCGTGAACATACGCCTCTACAGTCAAAAATATATCTCCCCCCCACCAGCGGCAGACCAGGCGACGGGTCGGTTGGGAGTAGTACTAACAAGAAGTCGCATCTAAAAGTAACACGCGGACCCTGCATAGGAAGCGGGAATAACGCATAGAAGAAGAAGAAGAAGACTTTCGAATTCAAAATAGCCAGAGTTTACACAGTGAGATAGTAGAGGGAACATTTTATTTGAAATCTTGTTCTTTAAAATATGGAGAACTTCTTGTGTCGGAATGTTGGTAAAGAGTGCTACCACGTCAAAGCTCACCAAGATGTCAGAAGATTTGAATTTAAAGTCCTTGATTTTAGAGACAAAATCTGTTGAGTTTTTAATATAAGAAGAAGATTTACCCGCATAAGCTTTTAACGATGACGCGAGATATTTACATAATCTGTAGGTGGGTGAGTCAATGCTGTCTACTATAGGTCTCAGTGGATAGTTTTCTTTATGTATCTTAGGGAGACCATAAAGCCTTGGAATCAGTGGGAGTAAAGAACGGATGGAAAGCCGTGTATTTCGTGGAATTTCTGGGGTCTTTTGTAGGAGATTATTGGTTCTATTGTGCATTTCTCTTGTTGGACCCCTCTCAATTTCCGAATAACTATCTGACTCTAACAATGGTAAGATTTTTTCTCGGTAGTCTGTTTTATCTAGAACTACAGTTGCATTCCCCCTTATCAGCTTTTAAGATGACAATATCCTTGTTAATCCGTAGATTTTTAATTGCAAGTCTCTCTCTCACCAGGGGATATATTATCAGAAGGAGGTTTTGCGTTGTTGATTGCAAGAATTGCTTCTATGCGAAGTAAACTCGCGTCTGCGGTAGGAAGTAGCGAAGCTGCTTTCTCCATCTTAGTTAAAAGTAGAGTTTTTAGGAATGCATTTTGGTGCCAACACAAAATTTAGACCTTTTTCGAGAATTTTCTCTTCATCGAGACTTAGCACGTAAGACGATTTGTTAATTACCAAATTTTTAAATCTGTTATGACAATTATTTAGAGTAGACCTTTCTTGTCTTGACTTCAGTAAGCTGAACTTTCTGATTAGCTTGTTTTTGTTTAAGTTTTGATATCGTAATGCGTGGTGTGTACTTAATTCTTTAATGTAATTCCAAGAATCAAGGTCTAAGCAGGCTGCTAATTAGTTTTCTAACGATGTTTTTTCTGTGAAAAGCAAAGATAAATTGCGTTTTGTATTGCAAATCCTCTCCGTTAAAATATCTAGTTTAGCTTTAGTGTAAATTCGGTGCGCTCTTCCTGTAGTAATGATTTCTTTAAATTGCAGGAACTTAGGAATAATTGAGGAAAACTTACATCTTTCGAGATAAGCTTCTCAATATTTAATCCTGGTGAAACGTGACGTTTCGTCTAAAAATAGCATTAACTTTATAACACTGGAGTTACCTGCCATTGCTACTTCGCTTTGTTCCAGCAGATGCTATCAACAGTACTTATCTTATAATATCATTCTGTCTTCTAGATTTAAGGATCTGTTTTGGTCGCTTTCACTTGTGCAACGTATGGAAGATTTGCTGGTATGCTTATCATTACAAATTAGAATGAATGGAAGAATTCACATTTGTAGATGAGGTAATAATAATGGATTTCAGTTAGAAAATTTAAGCCGCTAATCGATATTTTAGGTACTTGAATAGAATATCCGTGAAGCTATATGAAACATGGCTTCAATGAATATCATTTAAAGTTGCAGCGGTGTCGACAACGACCTCGGTCATCAAACTACACGAATACTCTTTGTAGCTTCAATATAGCTTTTCGCGTAATCTTCCTAGTGTAAATAGCGCTTGCACAGAGGAGAAGGGAATATATTGCAATATATTAGGTTTTCTTTTAGCTCGGAGCACACTCTGCTTCTGTTCCTTTGCTTTGCTTAAGAGAGAAATTAAACGAGGAATGCCGTTCCTGAGAACAATTTGATGCGCAAATTGCGTAGAAGTAACAGTTGTTTAGTTGTTGAGGTGTGGAATTATTTTGATAAGTTACAGGTTAGCATGTAATATGATAGTGTGTTAATAAAGAGTTAGCTCAATAACATATTTTTTTTTGCCCATAAGATGGAACAAAGAATTTATATCAATGGGATTTGCATTTAAATGGATTATTAAGCAACTGGAGAAGCTGTTGATGGGATGATTCCAACTATGAAGATTTAGGGACGAGTTCTTCAAGCGGAAGATGCATATGTTGGAAATGGATACCTCTGATCTCAGTAGTAATTTTTCTACTAGGAAAAAAATCATTACTACTTCTAAGAAAAGGTGAGAGGAATAATTATTACAAATCCAATGAATGGGATGATTATAAATCAGAACGTCGTTAGATTTTGTTAAATGATGCTGAAATGTTAGGGAAAAAGGTTGTAGTACAAAGTAGATTTTTTTATTTTTTATTTTTTGGCATAGTGTGAATAAGTTGAGAGAGAGGAATATATAATCACGGGAACAGAAGATAAAGGGAAGACAGACAGACAAACAGAGAACGAGAGAGAGATAGAGAGAGAGAGAGAGATTTAAGTGCAGCAGAAGTGGAGGTTCAAGGGAAGTATAATAGTGAGTTCATGTGAAGTCAACAGGACTGTTAAGGCTTTGGGATGGGGAAGAGAGAGAAAGATAAATGTATTGATAAATTAACCTAATTACTAAAAAGCGAGTAGTCATTATGAGAACTTATTAGAAGCTATGGAATTTCTGAACAAATATGTGAGAATAATCAAAGGAATGTATAAAAGAAATAAAAGATGTGTGATCGTACACCAAACAACTTCTTAATGGTTTGAAGTAGGGACTGGTGTGAGACAGTGTCGTGTAATGTCTGGTTTGCTATTTAGCATCGTCACCGAGTGGATTATGAGGAAAGTTTCAGGTGTAAGAAGTTGAATTAAATGTAATCCTATGTCACAGATGGAAGCGCTAGATCAGGGGTCGCAAAATGGCGGCCCGCGACCTTAATGATTTCTTTTCTAAAAATCAATGTTTCTAACATCCTGCGGGGATTAAAACAGAAAAAATCCAAACTTCTAAATGTTTATGACAGCTTTAAACAAAAGCAAAATTTATTACTACAATTCTTTGTACCAGGTTTCTATCATCAAATTTTGCAGCACTGAATGGAAGTTACTTGTCACGCAGCCATGTTAAGCCACGTGATACAATGTCAATAAGTTACAGGTTACCATTGTAATATCATCTCAATAACTTATATATATTTTGCCCATAACAATGTCTGAATTTAAAGTTAAAAAAAGAAAAATAGCTCAAGAAGCCAGAACTTTTCAAGAAAAATGGGAGAAGGCATATATCTTTGTAGAAGTAAAAAAAATTCCATGTTTGATATGTAGACAAAGTGTCGCGTGGCGAAAGAATATAACATGACAAACTTAAAGATTTACAAAATGAACTGAATTTTCAACAGAGGATATTTTCGAATGTTATCACAACAAGCGATGCTGCTGTTAAATGTAGTTACGTCATAAGCGAAAAAATTTCTCGAGCTTCGAAACCTTTTACTGATGCAAAATTTATTAAAAATTGTATTTTAAGTACAGTAGAAATCATATGTCCGGGAGAGAAAAAAAAAGCATTGCAAAGCATAAGCTTATCAGGAAATACAGTTGCGGAGCGTGTTGAAGATATAGCAGGGTACTTCCAAGCAGTGGCGACCCGTACATAAGCACTGCGACACTGCAACACTCCCAAGGAAAAAATAAAAAATTAAAATTTTGTTTGTGTTTATAAATAATAACAATGCTTACAACATTATATAAATGCAGTACAACATATTAAAGGTTACAGCTTATGTCTTGACATTGATTGAATAATTAATAATTTGAATTGTTCGATTAACGCTTTAGATTACGAAACAAATGCATTGCGATCTAACGCCGATATCGTTTGCGCTTATCATTGCAATTGAGACGAAATTTTTATTATTGGTGTTTGTTCGTGGTGAGGATGAAATATTTTTAATATGTAAATTTATTTATTAATCAATTCGTTACTGATTAGGAATTTTTTTTTTTTTTTTTTTTTTTTTTTTTTTTTTTTTTTTTGTATATGCAACATCCCCACTTAAAATTTTCACCGGCCGCCACTGCTTCCAAGATATATTGCGTGAAAAAATAAAGAGTTTTGTACCGTTTTCCATTGCAGTTGACGAATGTACAGGCATTCGTCAACTGCAATGGACAATTATTAATTATTAATACTTCCCAGTTAGCAATATTTATTCTTGATGACCAACAGTGGCGCACTCAGGATTTAATCTTGGGGTGGGGGGGGGGGTAACAATCGCACGAGTGCGTGCGAGCACGCACACACACACACACACACACACACACACACACACACACACACACACACACACACACACACACACACACACACACACACACACACACACACACACACACACACAATAACTTGGAATGTATTGATGCGTCGCTGAACTGGAAGCCTGAACGAATATACCGCGATGAGTCTTCGGACTCCTTGGAGGTGTCAGGAATAATTATAATAATATTGCGTTTCATTAAGTTTGTACTGTATTTTGGGTGAGTGTTTCTTGTTCATAGTATGTCCTTAGAGCTCTTCTCAGGCTGTTGTAGTTTGTACGGTTTCTGTATTCAAAATGTAATTTGTTTATCATGTCTGGGATGTAGAAGTTTCGCGTGGCCTTTCCGTAGTGATTATTGTATTTATATGTAATATAATTAGTTGTCTGAGGTCTTGTTATACGGTATATATTTCCCACGGTCCTGTAGTTGGCATCGAAATAATGTTTTAGCAAATCTGCATAGTGACATAAATGTTTTGCTGTCAGTATTTTGTGTTCTGACATTACAATGTATATAAGGTCGTTATTTTCTCTTTGTTCCCAAAAGATCCGTTTTATCATTTTGTATTGTAGCGACATTAATCTATTTAATTTGTAGGGTGCACAGAAAGCATACGTTGTTATAGTATCTTAGAATATTTTGGCATAGTGCTTTGTATATTAGTGTTTTTAGGCGTATGGGAACTATGTCTTTTAACCTGTAGAGTTTGCCACTTATTGTTCGGAGTTTGTTGTGTAGATGGTTTATGTGGCTATTCCAGTTCATATCTGCATCGTAAACTCCAAGGTATCGTATTGTTTCAACCTGAGTGATTGTGGTGGTTTTGCTGTTCTGTGTTTTTTATGTTGGAAAGTGGATGTTGGATGGTTATATATTTATTATCAATTGGTCGAGTCAGTAGATTTCTGAATATCATTAATTTTGTCTTTTCTGAGTTTAGGTGTATGGAGTTTTTCGTGAGCCAATCAATGATCAGATTTATGTCATGTTGCATATTTGTTTTATGGATGGATATTATTGCTGTATCGTCTGCGTATTGGAATATCTTACCTTTGAGTGGTAGTTGATTAATATCGTGCGTGTAAATGTTGAATAGAATTGGGGAGAGTACAGCTCCCTGTGGTACTCTACAGGTTACTGGTAACTCTCTGCTTCGGTTTGACCCGATACGTGTGATATGCTTTCTATTTTGAAGGTAGTTTGTAAACCGCCTGTGAAGAGGCCAGTCTATTCCAACATGCCTCAGCTTTTCTAACAAGGTTTGATGTGTGAGTGTATCGAATGCTTTAGTTAGATCAATAAAGACTACCATGACAATTTTGTCTTTGTCTAAGGCGGTATTAATTACGTCTGTAAAGTCTTCCAAGAGAGATGTTCCCTTATTCTTCTGAAAACCATATATTGTGTTTTGGGGATAATATGAAAGGTGTCTGTGTATGCAGTGAGTTTCTTCAGTATGATCCGCTCCCTACTTTGATTGATAATTAGTAATGTTGCTATGGGTCTGTAATTGCTGATTAAATTTCTTTTCCCATGTTTGTATATTGGTATCTGTCCTGTTTTAAATATTTTATTCATTAATTTTAGTAGGATAGGACTTAAACTAGTTGCATGTTGTTTTATATCTTTAGGTCTTATACCATCAATTCCTGGGCCTTTGTTTGGTTTGATTTGATGTATTGCAGAGAGAAGTTATGCTTCTTTTATGGTTGGGAACCATAATGTCTGTTTTGATTGTGGTCCAAGTGGAGGGTAACGTTTTGTGATTGGGGGAATATTTCTGTGCAGTTCTTGGATGGAGTCTGAAAAGTATTGGTTAAAGTCATTTGCTAGTTGTTGGATAGGTTTTGCATCTTTCATGAAGCTGTGTTTTATGGTTTCGGAGGCGATGGTGTTGGGAACACAATCTAGCATCTCATTGATCAGATGCCAGGTTTGTTTCATGTTGTTTTGTGTAGAGGTTAGTTTGTCTGTGTAGTAGCTTCTTTTTGCATTTCTGATTTGTGTTGTAAGGCGATTCCTTGTTATCTTATATTCAGTTTTTAAAGCTGTGTTATTTGGATATCGCTTTAATTCTTTCCATAAAGCGTCCTTTCTGTGTATTTCTAGGATTAAGTTTTGTGTTATCCAAGGATTTTGTGTTGATTTTGAACAAATTCTGACTTTCTTTGTAGCTTTCTTATATATTTCCTCCAGTGTGAGTTTAATGTTGTTGTATAAGATATCTGATGCCAGGTGTTCCCAGTCTGTTTTTCTTATTTCGTGGTTGACTATTTCTTCGTCTATTATTGTTTTCTGTCGCTTTTCTTCTGTGGGACATTGCATGGATATTGTCTTGGTGTGCACGTTTAGAGCGGTGAAGTAATGGTCTGCTACTTTGCACTTTATGACTAATGCAGTGTAACAATTTGGTGGTGCTCGGACGTTTATATGATCTAGACAGGAGGCAATGATAGTATTTCCGAATATTTCTTCTCTAGTACATGATGTTATTGTTGGTATTAGATTATACATGGATATCATGTCTAGGTATTGTACAGTGTTGTTCTGGTTTTCGTTTGCAATATTTATGTTTATGTCGCCAATTATCAATAGGTATTCGGTTGAGCATATTTCTTGGCATGAAAGCCAGCAATTGAGTTCGTGCAAGAATTTTATCATGTTTAGGTTTGGTGGCCTGTAAATAGCATTTAGAATTATGGGATGCTATGTATTGGTGGTATTAGTGATTTCGAGGCAAAGGGTTTCAGCATACTCAAACTAATAGGCCGTTTCTTTTGCTATTAATTTTTGTTTGATAAATATTAACATTCCACCCCCTCTTTTTGTTTGGCGGCATGATCTATGTTGTTGAAAGCCTGCAATTTGGAAAGCAGTCGCTTCGTCATTAGTTGTGGATACTTCTGTTAGAATCAATATATCAATAATATCAATGTACTTCCTCAGATAAGCCTGTAACAATAACCAATGTTTTCGGATGCTTCTGATGTTAATATGCAAGATTGAAGACCTCTTGCTTGTACTGTGTGTTGTTTCCATGCATTAAGCGATTCGAAAGTACAATTACTGATGTATTCTGGTGTAATTACATCTATCTGATGGTTCACATTTATTTTTGTTGTGTTGATATCTTCTTATTGAACTAAGTTGGAGTCTTTTGTTTCACTCTGGCCACCTATCTATATCTTCCGAGCTTTTTTATTTGTATAGACTTTGAAATCTGTGACTTTCTCAAGAATATTTTGCCGTCTTTGATCCATAAAAATTGATACTTTTTTTCTGTTTTTTCTTTTCTTGCTTGGTTCAAAAGATTCTGATTGAAAGGTGTTAAATACTCAGAAATATTGGCATATTGTCTTGCGATGCATTTAAATCCTTGACCACTGGTTTTTCCAGTCTGCTGGCTTTTATGAGATTGTCTCTTGTAGCCTTGCTTGTAAGACGGATTATTACTGGTGCGGGTCGTGGCAAGCCTTGTTTTTTTGTTCTTCCTGGGAATCCGATTTATGGTCTGAATAATAATAATAATAATAATAATAATAATAATAATAATAATAATAATAATAATAATAATAATAATAATAATAATAATAATAATAATAGGCCAAGTGAATTGCTGCCATTAAACATTGAGGAATATTTAGGAATACGTTGTTCAATCAAAAACCTGTTTTCTTTGAATCATGTCAAGTAAAGTTTTTTACATACAACTCACTAATAATAGTTAGTGTAAGATATTAGCTTTGTACTATGCTGTGTAAGTGCAAATTATTTCATTTCTGAAATCAAATAAGACTGAAGTTGTGGCGTTCAGATGTAAAATATACGTGTGGTTAGCATGATAAACAAATAAAAATAAATAAATCCTCTAGTGTCTTTTATTCATCAAATAGGATCACAGAACTCGTCATCCGTAATTTACTTATGGACATTGGTAATGAGTAATCCATCCTTAGTGTCGCCAGTAGTTGAGCTCATTGCTGCCGATTACTCTAACTTCGAGGGAAAGGGGTAGAGGGGGCGCCAGTTGAAAACTATGACAGCCTTCCATTACCATTTATTTCTAAACCGGAAATGCTATTACTCTCTCGGCAGTTTATAAAATCTGGAAGTATTTTGTAGATGCAGGAGGAGGAGGGGGGGGGGGAATTTGAGGGACAAAAAAAAATCTGTTTGCCCGTGCTAAATAGTTCGAGTATGCAGTAAATCAGTTGCAGGTATAGTTTTGTGGTAAAAAAAGTTATATGGCTATACTGAGAAATTATTTCATTAAGCATTAGATAAACGAATTAAAGATAGTTATACGCATGGCAATGTTTAATAATGAATTCTGATAATTTTTCATTGATTTTAGATGTGCTTTTCAAAATGAGTTATCAGAAACATTAAATATAATGCATAAGCACACATTGCATTTAATTTGTTCGTTAGCACCTAGGTTATTTTCAGACTTCTGCCAAATAGATGTTATTGAAATCCATAAATAAATAAATCAGTTTCATGCACTCCAGTTTTTGTTTCAGTTGTACAAAATTCAGCTAAGTATAAAGAGGGAAATGACAGAATTATATAATGCATTTACTCTACTCTATGCTATGGTATTTGATAAAATTTTGATAACAAGATGAATATAAGAAGACGCTGTCCTTTGATTTAACTTTGTTTTCAGTTGAATCACTTTTAATGGGAAATTTTGGCCAATTGCTTCGAAACGGTTAATAATACCCCACTAGCAGAAGGAACTTAATTACAATTGATATTCAGAATAGCGATTAAAGTATGTTGAATGTTTCATTGTTTGTGTTTCAGTTGGCCTTGTCTTCAATTAAATTTGGTTTTAACTCATTTTAAGTTGCAAAAGTGTGTAGCTGTAAAATCTTATTAAAAAATAAGACAAAATTTATTGAGCTGTTGCGAAACTACTTCCTCGAGTAGCATGTGGCAGATGAAACGAGAGGTCAAGGTGTGTTAACTCTGATTATACTGTCAGAAAGGTTTTAATTATTATCTTAACTGTTCTTCTTCCTGTTGTGACAGTGATCATGCTGTACTGACTCGTAAAGGCTAGCTAGGTTTATGGATATGCATTCAGAGGTTACATGAGGAATTACATAGCAAGAAAGTATGACTAGCTGAAGAGGTTCTTCCCTATGGTGTCGTTTACTGGAAAGGATATCAGCTGCATGGGAAACATTAAAAAAAAAAAAAAGAAAAAACTTAAATTACGTAATATCGGAAAGGAGTGAAATGGATGTGTAATCTTATTAAGCAAGAGATTCGTAAGAAAAAGATTGATGTCAAAGGTATAACCATGTACATATGAATGATATCAGTTATAAAAATTCAAGAAAGGAGTACGCCAGGAGAGTTATAACTGGTGCCCGTAAAGCTAAGTTTGAGTATGAAAGTAAACCGCTCTGCAAGTTAAAGAAATCCCGAAAAAATTCTTTTGGGTTTTCTTTTGATTTGTTAAGCTAGAAGTAAAAGAAGAATCAGAATGAAAGAATAACTCCACTGAATGTAGATGCATGGTATGCATGATAGACGAAGAAGAGGTTGTTGCAGACTGATTTGAATAGGCTGGAACTGTGGGCATATGAAAATCGCTATCAGCTCGAAGTTAGTAAATGTAAAGCTATGCACTTTGGCGTGATTAGATATCCAATGTTATATTATACTGGTGGATTATGATAAAAGAAACTGATCAGGTTAGGGATCTTAGCGTTTTAGAAGATAGGAAGTTGAAGTTCAAGGGCTATATAACAACAATTGCAAATATAACTAAGAGGATAATTACATAGCTAAAACGAACCTTCAGATGTAAGGACAAATAAGTCATGTTGCCTCTTTAACAATGCCATGATACAACCTCAAATGGACATTGTGAGCAAGTCTGGTCACCTTACTGGTGATACTGCTGTGCAAAGGTGAATAATGTTAAAAATGATATCAGCATTGTGAAATGCAGTTATGAAGGTAGACTGAGAATTTGTGGACTGGTGACACTAGCAAACAGGAGAAAGTGGAATGATACGATAGAGATTTACAAATTTCTGAGAAATCATCCAGGGTGCCAGTAGATGGAATATAATTTGACATAAAATATTCCATGTCGATAGTACAAAGCCAAAAACAAGTTTTTTTGTTATAATCACTGTAACGTGTGACATGCTAATTGGAGATTTACACTAAAAAGATTGGCTGCATTGAAATGGTTTTGGTGTGAGTCGGCTGGAGAGATTGTTACTGGCAGGAGAGGTAATAACGGTAATGAATAGATCTGAGGTGGTGCGAAGTAATATGAAAGAGCAAAAAAGCAGGGTAAGGAGAGGTATTTCCTCACTTGCAAATGGGGAGGTGAATATTATGAATGAAGTAAATGAGAGAGTGAAGGTACAACACAAACAGGGAAACGGGGGGGGGGAGTCAGAGTGGACTGGGAGACACTTTATGAAACATGCAGATGCTGAATTCAGAGGTGAATGTGTGGGCCGGCAAACACATGATATGATCCGGGATGGGTGAGGAGAGTTTAGGTGTGAGGAAAGTTGTACAATTGGTGGTAATATAAAGGAAGTGACTGGGGAAGGTATTGAAGAGTTTTACACTATTCGTCCCAAAATTGTTGGTATAAGTGAGACGTGGTTAGATGACGATGACATCCTGACAAGAATAGAGATGAACTGATATGATATTTTTCGTGAAGATAGACAGGGAAGAGAGGGAGGAGAAGTAGTGTTAATGGTAACAGATAAGTTGTGCTCATCTAAGGTGGATTTGCAAGGTGTAAATAGTGGCCACGGTTTTCAGGCAGAATGATGTGAGGTAGAACTAAACAGGATGAAATATTTAGTTGGGTGTTGCCATAGACTTGGTAATATAGAGGGTAATGAGAAGGAAATGTATAGGCAAATCGGCCTAGCTAGGAAGAAATGAGTGATCATTATGTGTGATTTTAATTATGGTAATATAGACTGCAAGCAAGCGACTGCATCTGGGAGTAAAGAAAATGCATTTTGGAGTTTTTGAAAGACAATTACCTTAGGCAGCACGTAACGGAGGGTACACGAGGATCAAGAGTATTGGATTTGATCATCTCGTCAGATGATGTTACTATAAATGAGGTGTCAAATCTTTCACCAGTTGGTGGGAGTGACCACGAGGTGATCACTTGCAGGGTAACCAGTCATTTGAGGACGTCTATTAGAAAGGGATATATGTGGAATTATAAGACTGGTAATTACGAAAAGTTCAGGAAACAGCTTGTAATAATAAATTGTAATGAGGAACTGGATGGAAAGGATATCAGTGCTGCTTGGGCCATACTGAAGAACTGTTTGGTGGAGGCAATATCAGAGTGTATTCCAAAGGTTAAGAGGATAAATAGAGTAGGTGTGAATTGCATACCTTATCAAGAGATAAGGTATGCAATCTGGAAGAACAAGGCATTAAATAAGAAACACAAAATGAGTATTTATAACAACCAGTTGCATGAGAAGTATAAAGAGCAGACGAGGAAGGTCACTAGCTTGATAAGGATAGCAAAAATGCAGTATGAGCAGCAGTTAGCTAAAGCGGCCAAAAAAAATCCTAAGGAGTTTTTTTGATATGTGGCCAGTAGAAGAAAGAATGATTATGGTAGGATGGCATTGATTGCTGAAAACGGAGGAATGATAACCGCTGAAGAGGATATAATTGAGATATTTAGTGAGCGATTTATAAAGGTATTTCATTCTTGTGAATGTGGCATCATGCAGAACTTGAAAGCAGTGGGAAAGGAGGAGGAAGAGGAACTGTTAGTAAGTGAACAGGAGGTATATGAGGAATTGAATAGACTTGATGTAAATAAGGCTGTGGGACTTGATGCTGTTTCACCACGTGTTTTGAGGGAATGTGCCAGAGAGTTAACAATAACTTTTGCATATCTTTTCAAGACCTCTCATTTGACCTCTCACTGGGTCAAGTTCCAAAGGAGTGGAAAGAGAGTAAAATGGTTCCAATTCATATGGGAGGTGATAAGAGTAAGGCTTTGTATAGACCAGTCTGCGTGTCTGGAGTTGTGGTTAAGATATTAGAGAAGTTAATTAGGACTGAGATTCAGAATTGGGTTGACAACAGAAAAATACTCTTTGGCTACCAGCATGGATTTACTAACGGAAGATCGTGCTTTAGCAATCTGCTTACTTTTTATAATAAAGTGACAAATGCGTTGGATAAGGGTGTTGCATATACAGTGGTATATTTTGCTAAGGCGTTTGATAAATTGCCACACGACAAGTTGGTAATTAAACTGGAACGGATGGGGCTGAACAGTAGATTAGTTCGCTGGATTGGAGATTGTCTGTCTGATAGGTATGAGCGAGTTGTCTATGGAGGAGCGATTTCCCAGAAGAGGAACGTTACTAGTGATGTACCTCAAGGGTCTGTTTTGGGTCCATTGCTGTTTAATTTGTACGTAAATGATATTTGGAAAAGTCTGAATGGTGATATGCAGTTGTTTGCAGGTGATGCAAAGTTGGGGAGAGCTATCAGGAGTAGAGCGGATGCTGTAGCTTAACAAGAGGACTTGAATACACTGGCTGAATGTGTAAATCAGTGAGGATGTCAATTCAATATTTCCAAGTGTAAGGTTTTGAAATTTGGGAAGCAGAAATAGGATGTAAAGTACACAATCGGTGGAAATATCTTGGAAGAGGTAGAGGAGATGACAGATCTCGGAGGAGTGATTATAGACAACGACCTAAAATTTCGGAGACATGTTACTAAAATTGTGAAGACAACACAGCGGATAATGGGAATGATGCGGAGGACACTGACTTGTAGAAGTAAGGATGTTATGGTTCCTTTGTATAAAGCTTTGATCAGGCCACATATGGATTACTGTGCACAGATCTGGTCACCTGGTTTTCAAAAAGATGAGCTGGTTTGGAAAAAGTTCAGAAGCGATTGATAAAGGTGGTTTCTGGTCTCTGGAATGTAGAGTATGAAGCAGTGGCGGCGGGTGAAAATTTTAAGTGGGGGTGCTGCATATACAAAAAAATTTTTTTTTTTCCTAATCAGTAATGAATTTATTAATAAATAAATTTACATATTAAAAATATTTCATCCTCACCACGAACAAACACCAATAATAAAAGTTTCATATCAATAGCAATGACAAGCGCAAACGAATAGTGGCGTTAGATCACAGTGCATTTGTTTCCTGTAACGATAATTGAAAAAAATATAGTTCTTTTCATATTTTCAACGGTGACACTCATCATAATTTAGCCTTGTATCTATAATAAATAAATAATTATATGTTATTAAGTTAAGGGGATAAAAATCCCTTATTGTTTTTCAGCCAGTAAGCGAAACTAAGATCGAAAACTACGATCTGTAACGTTTCATGCCGACGAACTGTCGGCGTATCCAAGTGTAAGTGACCACTTGGTAGTGCCACAACGTGGAGCAAGATCCCTCACTGTTCTTGATATTTTCTCATAATGTAAAAACACACAGCTCTTAGGAGATGTAGTACTGTTTTACATTATGAGGAGAGGTCACTACCCAGACCGGTTTCAACCTTTTTTGAGGTCTCATCAGTGAGTAGCTAGACATCTCCTAAGAGCTGTGTGTTTTTACATTATGAGAAAATATCAAGAACAGTGAGGGAACTTGCTCCACCTTTGCAACGAGTTGCCGTGGTGTGGCACTACCAAGTGGTCACTTACGCTTGGATACGCTGACAGTTCGTCGGCATGAAACGTTACAGATCGTAGTTTTCGATCTTAGTTTCGCTTACTGGCTGAAAAACAATAAGGGATTTTTATCCCCTTAACTTATCAACCTCGCCTGAAAAAAATAGCCATTTGGCTTTTCATCTTAGTTAAATTATATGTTATTTTAACAAAATAAAATAAGATTTATAAAAAAATAGTTCACCACGAACACGTGCCGATAATAAACGCTTCATATCTCACAGAAATAAGGCGCGTAAGCTTACTAAAAATACACTGCCGTTTGAGCAGTTACAGTTGGGAATGACGTAACGTGCAATGACAAGAGCAAACGAATATCGGCGTTAGATCGCAGTGCATTTGTTTCGTAATCTAAAGCGTTAATCGAACAATTATTATTATTATTCCTGATACCTCCAAGGAGTCCGAAGACTCATCGCGGGAGGACATCTTCAACTGTCTCTACATCTTACCTCTACTACGAATCAACGCCATCTACCGCCCACCTCCAACACTACCACAACTAGAAATTTTTGTCTGTAAATTGCGTGTGTTCTGAAGGGCCGATTTGTATGTATGCGGGATGAAAAACCCGAGTTTCCGGGAGAAAAAACCCTGCTACCTCCGTATGAGATCGGCTAACTCACCATCGATTGAAATCGACCAGATAAAGATTCCTCCCGTCGCGACGAGAATCGAACTTAGGCCTATTCCAATCGAAGGGCGCAATGTACCGTCGTTCTTCCAATTGCGCTACGGAGGCGCTTATAATAATTCCAATTATTAACTATTCAATCAATGTCAAAACATAAGCTGTAACCTTTAACATGTTGTACCGCATTTATATAATGTTGTAAGCATTGTTATTATTTATAAACACAAACAAAATTTAATTTTTTCATTTTTTCCTTGGGGGTGTTGCAGTGCATATGTACAGGCCACCACTGGTATGAAGACAGATTGACAAAATGCAATTTGCAGAAATTGGTGGATAGAAGGAGGAGGGGGAGGGGGATAAGATCGAGACATATAAGCTTTTAAGAGGTTATTACCAGATTAATGTCGGGAAAGTTTTACACAGAATGGGTGAAGATATCAGGAGAACAAGAGGTAATCACTGAAAGCTGTATAAGGAGGGTGTGAGAGGGAATGAGGAGCAGGTTTTTTGCATGGAGAGAGTGGTGAGTGATTGGAATGCATTGCCCAAGAGTGTGGTGATCGCAGAGACAGTGAATATATTTAAGGCGCAGTATGATAAACTGTGTATAACAGTGGACCTCCCACAATGAGTCTTTGACTCCATGGAGGCTTTTATAACAATAATAAAAAAGCGTCAACACTGACAGATTTCTTTGAATAACGTACATTTTTTAGAGATTTAATGAAAGTTCTTGAAACTTTTTGCGCATGAGGTATCTTCATGATTAGGCTACTCATATATAGATGTTGATGACTTCACATCAATTGCCTTAGTTTTCAATAATGCATAGCACACATACTTTCCGACGTGTATAATCTATGTATTATGGAAGTTTTCGACCTTTATTGATTTTATTGAGGTTTCATCAGTGGGAGGAAGACTTTGGTATCTCTTGTGAATCTGGCTTCCAGTGATGAGACTTCAGTTAAGATCGAAACCGATCTGGGTATTAACCCTTCCATAATACATTACATTATATACATCTGAAAGTGTGTGTATTTCATGGAATACTAAGGCAGTTGATGTGAAGTCATCGGCGTCTGTTTAAAAGTAGCCTAGTCATGAAGATACTTCATGTGTAAACTTTGTTAGCTTACATTTCGATAAGGGATTATACAAAAATATAATTTCTTGTCAAGTTTAATGTACAGAAGAGGTAGGCGTAATAAAAGACAGAGGCAGGCGTAATATTGTACTTCTGAATACTAGTAGGCAGCTGTATATAACCCTAAGTCAATCTGAGGATATATCTCCTAATCTTATTACAGATTTTAATTTTAACCTGATGAAGAAAGTACAGAATACAACGACCGCCATCTGGTGATCCATAATCCTAAAGAGATATACAGTTGTCTAAAAGCTAAGGACGAACTGTGTGTTTGCCTGTCAAATCAAAAATTATCAAAAATATCAACTAACGCATTTTATTTCTGTATTGGGAGCAAACGAGGCTGTTCAAGTCCTATATAAATTTTGGAGACTAAGTGAGCAGTTAAATTTCCACTGGTAGCCAATCAGAGATAACAGTCAGAAGGCTATCACTAATTTCGGCAAGCAGTGAAGATACAGCTAACAAGTGTCACCATCTCTTGGCCCATAACTCTAAAATAGTGTGTTTTGAGTTTCTGGAATGAAAAACCAGACTTTTCA
Organism: Typopeltis vanoorti; assembly: GCF_054136105.1. NCBI lineage: Eukaryota > Metazoa > Arthropoda > Arachnida > Uropygi > Thelyphonidae > Typopeltis > Typopeltis vanoorti. The sequence goes on along the minus strand of NC_143564.1, from coordinate 27,217,227 downwards.
GGAGAAAAAAAACATATCTTGCTTGTGCCAAAGATAGACTAACTCGGGAACCGGTCGAAGAAGAAAGACTTAGAAAATGATCCTGTCGTCAGCGACTAGATTTGAACCCAAGTCTTCATGCAGTCAAGTGCCATGAAGTGTAAAACAGCACTTCCACTGAACTACACAGGCTCCTGTATATGAAAAAATTTTAATGACGACAGCCAGATGTCGACATAAATTTATTGACAGTATATTAATAAATTATATTACACAAAAAATGTGTTATAAATTTTGTGTAATTATTCCAGACATTTATGTATGGAATATGCCCGCCCCAAACTGCAATGCAGATATTACGCTTTGCACCGCGCTTAGCATCATGTGATTCAGGAATTCTTGAGGCAATCTGGCCATTCCTCCTTCAGAGCAAGGGTAAGGCCTTGTTTTTTTTTTCTGGAGGGGAATTTCGAGCAGCAGTGTGTCTCCCTGTTATGTCCCAAACGTGTTCCTTGGGATTGAGATCTTGGAAGAGTGCTGCCCACTCGATTCAATAAATACCCTCAGTCTGAATAAGCATTTTTGCTGTTCGTGTACGATGTCATGTATCATTGTCATCCATAAAAATTAATTCTTTTCCTTTAGCATCACGAAACAATGGTAAACGACGTTGAAGAACTTCGTTGCAATACCATTTACCAGTCACAGTCCCTTTTTACAGAACTTGAGGCTCGGTGCGTCCATTAAGCAGGATGTCTCTTCACACCATGACTCCAGCACTGCCTTATCTATTCCTTACAAGACAATTCTCGTGATAATAAGCAGAATCACTTTCACTCCAGATCAAGTTTTATCTAGAATCGGAGGAAAGACTGAAATTACTATCATCTGTGAAGAGTTCGTTAGCCCATTTGTGTCTTGTCTAGTTTTTATGGATACAACACCACTAAAAATGTGATCTACAATGAATTGTGGATAAAGGGATGCAAACTACAGCCTTTTGGGCGTATATAGACCTATTTGTAAGAGATGTCTTGCTACAGTTTGTCGAGATAACCGCATACCTATACTTGAATGCAGCTGATTTACAAGCTGACCTGCTGTAGGGCGTCGATTACGTTTTACTGTTATAACCAAAAATCTGGCTTCGTGCTCCTTATTAGAGAGAGGGCGAGCTCTCAGCAAATGTCTAGAACAGGCGTCTGAAGAAAATTTAACAGGTTGCAAAGCAAAATTTTCCAGTGAGGAGGGGCCAAGTTTGGAGACAAAGAATTACATCAATAGATTTTTATTTAATTAATTAAGTTTTTTTTCACAAGTAGATCCCAGGGGGACAAGTGTTCCGTTCTCCCCCCCCCCTCTGCAGACGCCCCTGGTCTAAAACACATTCCATTGGCTTGAAACGCTGCCAGGATCCAACACTATATGAGATTCCAAATTCTATGGTAATATCAATAATTCGACTGAATTCTTCAAGCTTTCCAATAATTTTCCTCATGCGAAATCACCTAGATGATGATGTCTTTGAGACGTTCCAAGACATTCAAGTTTGCAACTTTATTTCTTCACGCAAAGAGTTTCCTTCAAACACTGCACATATCACGGCTTTTTGGCTATTATCTGGTTGAGTGGAGTACTCTACGTGGCCCCTTTGCACGCGTTTCGAAAATTTGAATGTGTACCCACCTTCTACTCAAAACCATCAGTTATACAAATTGTCACAAGCTTATTCATCTGAATTTTTGATTGTAATCTTCAGAAATAGTGTTTGCTCTTAGGTTTTAGATGTCAGTGTATATTATTATCTGAAATAATGTGAATTCTATGGTAGATTTTCTTAAAAAAAAATCAGCTAACACCTTTTTATTCCCGTATACTGGGAGTAGGCGAGGCCATTTTAGCCCTATCTAACTTTAGGAGACTGAGTGGGCAGTTCAATCTCCACTGGTACCAATCAGAGATAGATGGCCCAAGGCTATCACTAATTAAGCGGTACTCAGTGAAGAGAGACGGCTCAAATGTGCCGCCATCTCGTGGTCCCTAACCCTAACACAATATATTTAATGTCTGAAATAATGAGGGTTCTACGGTCGATTTTCTTGAATTTACAGGACGAAAAACCCGAGTTTCCGGGAGGAAAAACCTGCTTGCCCGAGCCAGAGATCGACTAACTCGGGAACCGGTCGAAAAAAGGCTTAGAAAAATTTCCTCTAGTCGCCGACTAGACTCGAAACCAAGTCTTCCTTCGTGCGGCCAAGCGCCGTGGTTGGCAAACGCCACATCCACTGAGCTACACAGGCTCTTATAATAAATAATAATAATGATAAGCTAACGCCTTTTTATTCCCTTATAGGGAGGAGGCCATTAAACCCTATCTAGCTTTTGGAGATTTAGTAGGCAGTTCAATCTCCACTGGTAGCCAATAGACAGCTGGTTGTCTGTCACTAATTATAGGCAGCCACCGATGAATCCACAGGCAAACAAGTGCTGCCATCTCTTGGTACCGAAGCCTAACACGACATGTTACTGTCGGAAATAATGTGGGTTCTACGGACGATTTTCTTGAGTTTAGGGGTGAAAAACCCAAGTTTGCTGGAGATAAAATCCGCTTGCCCATGCCAGAGTTCGAATAACTCGGGAACCGGTCAAAGAAAGGCTTAGAAAAAGTCCCTCCAGTCGGTGACTAGACTCGAACCTTAAGTCTATCTTCGTGCGGCTTAGTGCAGAGGATGCAGGCACCACTTCCACTGAGCTACACAGGCCTCCGTAGATTTTTTTGAGTTTGCCGAATGATAAACCCATGTTCTGGACTAAACAAAGATAAGAGAAACTTATCTAAGACTTTCTTCGATTAGCTCAGTAACCAGTCGAAGAAAGTCTTAGATAAGTTTCTCTAATCGTCGGCTATAATTGAACTTCGAATGAATCTTTTCTTCAGGACTGCGTAACACAATGGATGCAAATGTGATTTTCGCAGGGGTAAACTAACCACCAGTTGGAATAAAATCAAAAATCAGCTAACGCCTTTTTATTCATGTATATAGGGAGTAGGCGAGGCTGTTTAGCCCTATCTAACTTTTGGAGATTAAGTGGGCAGTTCAAACTACACTAGTACCTAATCAGACATAGCTGGCCCAAGGCTATCACTAATTAAGTGGCAGGCAGTGAAGAGAAACAGCTCAACAAGTGCTGCCATCTTGTGGCCCTTAACCTTAACACTCGTATTTAATGTCTAAAATAATGTGGGTTCTACAGTCGATTTTCTTGAGTTTACGGGATAAAAAACCCGCTTGCCCATGCCAGAGATCGACTAACTCGGGTACCGGTCGAAAAAAGCTTAGAAAAATTTCTTCTAGTCGCCAACTAGATTCGAAACCAAGAAGCCTTCCTTCATGCAGTCAAGCACCGTGGTATGCAAACGTCTCAGCCACTGAGCTACACAGGCTCTCCAGTTGGAATATTTTAATCGAAATATTATGAAAAATAAAAATATATCTAGTGTACATCCTTCTATAAATTATTCTAAGTTCTAATGATAATGAATGCTTTCACGAATGTTAATGGACTAAACGTACATTTTTAAAATTTTTGCCTAGGTTCACTGCTTGCTTGTTTAGATTCAAAAGGAAACTAGAAAATGCAGCATTAGTCGAATAAAATGAAAAACAAAAAATAGTGCATCTAGATATGACAGAAAAATGCTTCCTAACACTACCAAACTGCAGAAGGAATCAGTATTTAGGCATGAAGATGTGGTCAGAGATCGAGTACAAGAGCTCAAAACGACAAGAACATATATCAAACTTTTTAGATAAAAAATGTATAATGATATATAAGAAGGTTGGGATAAGAACAAAATAGTACATCTTGATAAAAGCTTTATGCCCTATTTCAGGTTTCCAATAAATTTTACGCCGTTGTTTGTTATGTTTTGAAAAAAATAAAATGTAAATTCATTTTTTTGAATGACAAGGGAAAAAAAGTATGTGGTAATAATAATCTATATGATTTGATTTTCTTGAGATAATCAACCCTTCATCACTACTTTCTTTTTCCTTTTTCTATAGTTAGAGCATTTTTTTGGTCGTTAATATTTTTCCATTATATATAAATTCACGTTCTATTTCTCTCGTATTCCTTGATCTTTTCGTTGATTAAACTAAAAGAAAATTATCAGAAGTATTTTATTGGCTTCAGGGGGTAGGCGAGGCCATTAAAGCTCTATCTAACTTTGAGAAACTAAGCAGTAAATTCAATTTCGCCCGTTTAGAGAACATATTGCTGAGGTAGCTCATAAGATTACTTGGTTATTGAAAAACAAACTAATAAGTAGAGATAAGAAAGTCGTTATTCCACTTTACAAAGCCTTGGTACATCCACATGTGGATTACTGTATTTAGGACTAATCTCTTGGGTTTCTTGTGGATAAGGCAGTAATGAAGAGAATTTAAAGGCAAGCGACCAAGATGGGGAGTGGTCTGCGAAACGTTCTCTGTGAGGTGAGTGTGTGTACTGCAAAAGGTGGTTAATAGAAAAACAAGAGGGGATATGATAGAAAATTTTAAATTACTTAAAGAGTTTTATGGAATGATGCAGAGGAATGAAGCAGATGCAGAAATTTGTATGAATAATCACTCTTTCTCAAACTTTAAAAATAAAAAATAAAAAATATATATAAATAAAAATTAATGAGAAATAATACTTGTAATTATTACTATTATTAATTGTTATTACTACAAATGAGAAATAATAAAATGTTACAATTTTTTTTTTTTTAATTTCAATTAATAATTAAAAACAACTGTAATAATCATCATTATGAATATTATAATAATATACGTTATAAGCAGTTATTGTCATTATTAGTTAAAAAAAATTTTATTCACGAGAAAGCATTTGTCATGCATAATTGTGTTCATATAATGTATGTAATTTATTTAAAAAAAAATGTAATTTTTATATTTTTCTTAATTTCTATAATTTTATAATGTAATTATTATATGTATGCAAGACATAATAAAGTGATAAAAAATTATTATTATTATTAGATACCTCCACGCGGTGCTTAAGGGTCAAAGCTGTATAACTGAGAGGAGACCTCCACATAGCCTTTAAAGGAATGCGGAGAACCGACCAGGGCTTCTGACCTAATGTACATTCCTCACCTTCTCGTGGTGCACCACGAGCAGGTGAGGTATCAGTATCCAAGTATATACCCAATATCACCAAATAGATATTGGGTATCTACTTGGTGCCCAACATCTACTTGGGCACCAAGTAGATACCCAAGTAGATGTTGGGTATCTACTTGGATACTGAACGAACGAGGATGGGCTGGCAATTTGGGATTTAGCCAACCAAATTGTATTCTTATTGGTTAAACCAAAATAAAAATGATGTTACAGCATGACGAAATTTCATGATGGCTGGGGCGTCACCCGGTTAAACAAGGCCCCCGTTGTTTTCGCCAGGGAACCAGGGCAAACAGCAAAAAGTCAGCTACTGGAACAAATCTGAAAACAAACCCCAAATCAACATCACCAGAGTTAAAGATCGGTACTGTCAATGTAAGAAGCCTGAATGGCAAAGAAATGGAGCTAGATGAGGAATTAGATAAGTACCAGATCGACATAACAGGGGTGACTAAAACAAAAAAAACCAAAACGGGTGAGATCTTTCTGAGCAATAAATACAAAATGTTATATTCAGGCAATGACAATCAAGGAGAAGAAGGAGTAGAAGGAGAGAAGGAGTAAAAAAAAAATACGAGACTAATCTTCTTGAATGGCAGGCAGTCACAGGTAGAGTAATCTGGGAAAATATGAGAATGGGGAACTGGACAATGAGACTTATTTGTGCTTATGGTCCCACAGAAGTTTCTACTAACGTAGAAGTGGAGGAATTTTTTGATGTTTTAGAAAAAGCAACTGACACAATGAAAAAGGAAAAGTTGGTCCTTGTTGGGAATCTAAATAGCAGAGTAGGAAATGATTGTGAGACATAGAAAGATATTTTGGGAAAATTTGGAGAAAAGAGCAAAGCCAATAATAATGGCAAATACCTGTTGGATTTCTGCTAAGGCCATGGACTGGTTATTACTAACACCATGTTAGAACATAAAAATGAGAACAAATTGACATGGAGAGAAGAGGCCATAATACGAAAAGTCTCATTGACTATGTTATTGTTGATAGCGTTGTTTTCTCCCTGGTGCAGGACACCAGAGTGTACAGAGGATTTGAAATTGGAAGTGATCACTATTTAGTCTTGAGCAGGATAAAAGTGAATTTCATATTGAAAAGAATAACATGTAAGAAAGTTTTAAAGCGAATAAAAGTTGAGCAGCTCTCAGATATGAACTGTAGACTAAAATACACAAAGATTATTGAAGAAAAAATGAAAGAGTTCGAGAACAGCAACCAAACCTTGGAGATGCAGTGGCAAACTCTGAAGAAAACATAGATTGATTCTGCTAGAGATGCATGTGGTGAGGTCGTCTGCAAGGATAAAAAATCAGAACTCCCTGGTGGACACAGGAAGTTAAAGAGGCAGTGAAGGAAAAGAAGAAAGCCTATCAAAAGTTCCTGTCAAATAAGTCAGTTTGTGCTCTTAGAGAATATAGAGACAAATGCAAGAATGCTAAACACTGTGTAAAACTAGATAAACAAAAGTCATGGGAGGACTTTGGCAAGAATATAGAAAATAAATATCAAGAAAGTGGTAAGATATTCTGGAGGTTGTTGAAGCAGCTTAAAAATGGAGGAAAGAGTTCTGAAAAAGGAGTTAGAGATGATAAAGGTGACATGAAAAGAGGAGAAAAAGATATCCTTGAAGTATGGAGTAATTACTTTGAAAAACTGCTAAATGAAACAAGCAGTGATGGCAGCACAGTGGTAAAAAACACTGACCAGGCATGCAGGCAGGAATACATATCCATACTTGAAGTAGAAAAAGCCATCAAAGGCTTGAAATATGGAAAGGCAGCTGGAGTAGATGATATTCGACCAGAAATGCTGAAGTATGGTGATATAAGAGTCTTACAGAAGCTGCCCTGCATAGTCCAGAAAGCCTGGACAGAGGGATGAATTCCCGATGATTGGAGTAGAGCTCTCGTAGTACCCATATATAAAAAGGGAAAAAAATGAATGAGAATTACAGAGGTATTTCCCTACTGAGTGTTCCTGGCAAGAAGATCTATGCAAGTATACTTGAGAAACGGTTGAAAAGAATTGTGGAAGAAAAGCTTGGTGAAGAACAAGCTGGATTCAGGCCAAACAGAGGCTGTCCGGATCAGATTTTCACTTTACGACAAATAGTCGAGAAAGCATGGGGATATAACAATGATCTGTATTTAAGTTTTGTCGATTTGGAAAAAGCATATGACAAGGTTCCAAGAGAGAAGCTATTCAATACGCTGCAGTTATATGGTGTCAATGGGGCATTATATCGACCAATACTTAGTCTTTATTTGAGTTGTTAGTCAGCAGTTAGAATTAAAGGAAGTACAGGAAGGTGGTTTAATGTTAAATCTGGTGTGAGACAAGGATGTACATTATCCACTCTGTTATTCATTATCTATATGGATCACATTATGAAGGAAAGTGGTATTAAACATGATATCAAAATTGGAGATGTTAATGTCAGCTCTTTGCTTTATGCGGATGATGTTATACTTCTAAATAAATCCGCTACAAGTCTGCAAGATTCTCTGACTAAATTGAATAACTGTTATAATAGATATGGTATGAAGGTCAGCAATAAGAAGACAAAGACAATGAAAATAGGCAGAATCATTGAAAATGTCAACTGTGTTGTGAATGGAGAACCTGTGGAACAAGTAAAACATTTCAGCTAATTAGGCACGATTTTTACTGAAGATGGTAAATTAAATATAGAAATAGACAGCAGAATCAGCAAAGCTGGTATGATGGGAAGTCAATTGAATAAATTCATATGGAATAAGAGAGAAATTAGTTGGAACACTAAATTAGTGTATACAAGACAGTGTTCAAACCTGTTTTGACTTATGGATCTGAGAGCTGGGTCAGAAGTAAAACACTTGACCGAAGACTAGAGACCGCAGATATGAGAGTCCTGAGAAAGATTATAGGCGTGATCAGATTGCATCAATATCAATATCATATTAAAAACGAGGATATTAGGAAAGAAGTACACATTGTCAGCATCCAGGAATGCGTTAACAGAGCTAATCTTAGGTGGAATGGTCATTTAAACAGAATGGGCGAGAAACGATTACCAAAACAAGTGTTCTCTGCCAGGTTGGCAGGAAAACGACCCAGAGAAAGATAAAGATGTTGGTGGATTGATACGGTACAAAGTGCCTTAGACGATAGAAATATAAGGTCTGATAATGTTGGAGTTTTGACAAGTAACAGACTGATTTGGATGAAAATTGTAGATAGGAAGTTAGTAATGATATAATTTTTTCATGTAGTACTATCATATCCTGGACACCCCTTAAGGGTACATGGCAGGAATTTGATGATGACGATGATGATGATGATGACACCTCCACTTGCCTTGAACCCATTCACTGTCATAGCAGCCAGAACAAACTCTGGCAGCTTATTCCACTCATTTACCACTCTAAAAGTAATGAACCCAGCTCTAACACCCTTGCTAACCACACTCTTGCCCAGCTTCCATAGATGTTCCCTAGTTCTTCCACTACCAGTCCTGATCTCAAAAATATCATCTGAATTAATACTATAGAAACCGTTGAGAAATTTGAATGTCTCAATCATATCTCCCCTTTTCCGCCTATCAACCAATTTCTGCAACCCACAAATCTTCAACCTGTTCTCATAAGGTTCATTCCATAGACCGACTATTATCTTAATCGCTTGCCTCTGGATCCTCTCCACCTCCTCCCCATCAAGAAAAAACCTACATGACCAAATCTGGGCACAGTAGTCGAGATGAGGTCTTATCAAGGCTTGGTACAGAGGAACAATAACTTGCTTATCTCTGCTCGTCAAAGTATTTTTCAGCAACCAAGTGATTTGATGAGCTGATTTAGACACTTTTGCAATGAACAAGATTACTCTTAAGGAACGGTGTACCGATGCAACTGTTTCTGAAATAATTGAAAGCCTATAAAAATCAGATTATTTTTAAAATAATGAATTGTCTTAAGATCCTGTGTAGCTCAGAAAGTGGTGTTTGCACTCCATGGCGCTTAACTGCATAAAAGAAGACTTCGGGTTTCAAATACAGTTGCTAATTAGAGCAACATTTTCTAAACTTTTTTTCTGCCGGTTCCCGAGTTAGTCTATCTCTAGCATGGAAAAAGAGTTTTTTTCCCCCCACTGGAAACTCGGATTTTTCGTCCCATATTCAAGAAAATCGACCGTCAAACGCACACTATTTTCAGATATTAATAGGTGTTAATTAGTGATGACCTTGAGCTCACTATCTCTGATTGACTACCAGTGGTATTGAACTGCCCACTCAGTCTTTAAAATTAGAGCTAAAAGGGCCTAATTCTACTCGTCTACTCCCTATGCCGGAATAAAAGGCGTTACCTGATGAATTTTTTCCCCTATTTTGTGTCGTGTAGCCAATAGCCGACATGTGTAAAATCCTTTATCATTTCTAATAAGATATGAATGAAAATCTGATAACATTTGGCTCTTTTCGAAATATTTTAGTAAGAATCAGACTTGTGAAATATTGAACTTTTGTAAATGAGCTGAATATTATACATATTCTGTATTTCTTACTGATCTTTGTTCATAACGAACAATATAAATGATCAAGGTGTAGTGGTATAAATAACATACTTCTAAATTACGTAACGTGGGGAGATGCAAGGTCTTAGAGCACTACAATAGTCACGTCTCGATATTCCTTCTTTAGCAAGGAACCTGGATTCAAATCCCGTTTAGATGCCAGGAGTCTGTATAAGGACTCTTCATCTGAGACAGAGTTATCAGGTCTCATATGGGGAAGTTACCCCTGTCGGAAACTTTGTGTTTTACTCTGAAAGAAGCAAGCTGGTTGGAAGCAGAACACTCCATTTAAAGGACATCTTACACCAACCCGAGATTCTTAGTTGCTTTGCTGAATTTTCATCAACCCAACCAATCCAAGGTGGACCAAACAAACTTTTAGAGAAGTCCAACAATATTTTTCTTATCTAAAAGGATGTCTTAACATTATGCTACCTGGTTACCCTAAAATCTCAGTTACCTCTTACTTATTTTTGACAGTTCCACTGGCCTGCCCAGTGGAACTGTCAAAAATTAATACAAGCAAACATTTGGTCTCTTTAGAGATCATACTTTTTAGTTTAAGATAGTCTATTTATGTAAATCCAAAAAAAAAAAAAACGATTGTAACTATCTAATCTAATTCCATGGCCTCCTCTTTTAAAAGGGTTGCAGCTGATGAAGAATCCCTTCTAGTCATCTCTATCTCTTGTTTCTGTAAGACTCTTGCTTGTCAAATCTTTGATGTTGTCATTCCATTGCAGTTGGGGTCTTCCTCTCCTTCCCTCCACCATCTCCTGCAATACTATTCCAGGAAGCTCTCCAGAAGAATCCCTCATCAAATGTCTTGCAAACGCTATTTTTCTTCTTTGGATACTGGCCATATCTCTTTTCACCTTGAATCTTTTATGAACCTCTCCATTGCTCACTCTTTCAGTCCAGCTGATATGATCCATTTTTCTAAAGCACCACATCTGAAACGCATTCAATCGGTCACTCATCTTTTTTTGATCATCCAGGACTCACATCCATATGTCCCCATGCTCCAGACCATTCTCTTGAGGATTCTTACTTTTAACTTTTTGTTCAGATTTCTGTTTCTTAATATGTGGTATATTTGGAAAAATGCTGCTTTTGCTTTTTTAATTCTGTTCTTAATTTTATAGTTAGATCTATTGTCATCTGTTATCCAGCTCCCAAGGTATTCAAAACTTTTTCATTCTCTATTCTTTGTCCGTTCAAAGTGATTTCCATAATTTCCTTTCCTTAAAATTTTCATCACTTTTTTTCTTTTAAATGTTTATTTTCATTTTATATCTCTCATTTCCAAGCCTGTTCAGTCTATTCAAAATTATTTGCAAACCTTCCTCTGTTTCACTCATGAGTACAATGTCATCTGCATATCTTATATTATTTAACAGATGTCCATTTATCTTCATTCTATTCTTCAGGTCTTCCAAGACCTGTCTCATCATCCATTTACTATAGACATTAAATAGTTGGGGACATCCCACAACCATGCCTCACATTCTTCCTTATAGGGATTCATTTAGCATCCTCTCCTTCAAATCGGACCCTGACTTCTTGAGTTTTGTATATTCTGAACAGCAGTCTATTATTTTTCCATCTATTCCTATTTTATGCATAAAATCAAATAAAACAGAGTGATTAATATTATCGAAAGCATAGATATAAATTATTATTGCACTCGATCGCTCTTTCTCCCAATAGTGTTGTTATGGCTTCCTTAGTTCCCCTGTTTCTATTGGAACCAAATTGTGCTTCATTTAATTCTCTCTCTGTCATCTGTTACGTTCTTCTATATATTATGATTATTAGGACTTTTGCAACGTAGCTAATCAAGCTGATAGTTCTGTGCTTATTGCAATCTATCCTTGTAGTCTTAGGAACAAGAACAAAAATAGATCTTAAAAAGTCTTTAGGTATGCTATCCTCCTCCAGACTTCTTTTAAAATGATGGATAGAAGTTTTATACCTTCCTTTCTCAATGCCTATATTGCAACTATACTACTAAATACTTTCTTTCTTTTCTTTTTTTTTTTTTTGCACATTTAGTTTTCCATATGGATCAAACCAAGTAAACCCATATTTCAGTGGGTACAGCTCTAGTTTTAATAATGTTTTTCGAAATTTTAGGCTAGATTTATTTTTAGGAATTAAATTTCATATTGAAATTTCGCGTCACGCGTTGGCGCTATATTCAACATTACAGTGCTGTCTTGTTTAGTGTGTGTTTCTTTGGATCGGTTTGGTAATTCGCGTGAGAAATCGAGTTTGAAAAGAATAATAATTTGTGTAATTTTACATTCCGAAGTCTATATAAAGTAACAATGTCTCTTTTTGATCAGGTGAAATTATTATATGATCACGGTCTCTACAGCAATGTTTCAGCATTGGTAAGTTATGATGTTTCCATTAAGATCCTTCCATTAGAAATACTGAAATTTCTCCATATCTGAATGAAAGATGTATTTTTGGCTTCCTTGTATGATTTCTATTTGATAGGAAGACTATAATATGCTGGTCTTCCTATCAAATCTACCGTACATGTTTTGCAGAGTGAGCAGCTTAAGTTTTTTATTTGTGGATGCCGTCTAGATAAGACTGTTGGGGGATGGTTTAAACTAAAATCTTTAGCGAGAGTAGAAATAATGTTGATCAATACTGTTTCCATATTAAAATCGCACGTTATGTTTAGAAAAATATTTTGCACGTGTGTGCATGTCAGTAACGTTTGCCTTTTGCGTTACTGATAAATATCTGCATTTCAAGGCGGGGCTTCATCTGGGCAATTTCCAAATGGAAGGGGATTTAAATGAATATTTTTTCACTGCATATTTACCATTATGCTTTTCATTTAATAAAAGTTAAGTATAAAGAAGTAAAAAATTGCCAATATGACTATGCGGTGTTACATCTTCACCCCCTCCAGTTTGCATTCTTGTATAATCTCGATGATCATTATAAGAATCTTGACGTAACCACTGAGATTGTATAATAATTAGTGGAACATGAAATGGGACAATGCCATTTTGATGAACGCCACGGATAGGGGTATTCACCAAAATGACTGTGATACGAGTTGATTTATTACGGTCACTTTGATTTCCACCGTAATATTTGATTCGACGCATCGAATTTTGTTGTTTAATAGCATATTAGGTAATATATCATCACCTGATGTTAATACTTTCAAGGGGTGTACAAGGACGCCTTGAATCCGCTCCCCCAATTTGTTTAGAAATAACAGTGTGTACTGTTTCGGTGCATATTACATTTCGATATTAAATGAAAGATATCCTGTTATTCATTTGTTTACATTTTATTTTCACCATTTGGATTATATTTGAATTCTGTTATACAGCATATTTAGAATGTGTTTGTTACAAGGTGGTTTTTGGAAGTTTGCTTTATTTTAAAGAAAATATTCAAGAGCATATCAATTCAGTAGGTATTACTTCAGCATTGCAAGCTGCAGCTATGCAATAAATACATATTTTTAATGCAATAATGCCATTTGAAGTTCATTTAAATTTAGATCGCACCTCATACATACATTCAAATTTAAATTTACCTGGTCATTGGTCATCTTTAGGCTTATGATATTATACAGGGTGATTCAGAACTCTTGGGCCAAACTTTAAGGGGTGATAGAACACACCTAAACAAACACTTTTCGTCATACAATGCATGGTTCGAACTCAAGCGGTGAAGCACTAGAAAGGCATATATCATCTGCAAAATCCAGGTCACTGATTTTATTTGACCATCCCCATTGAATGCCAATTCTTTCCTCAGATGTTTTCCTCATCACCCAGTCAATAACAATCAGAAAGATGGTCGGGGAGAATATACATCCTTGTCTTACTCCTGTGTTTGATGTAAATGGTTTTGGCAGTTTCACCAGGCATCCTATTCCAGTCTTCTGGCCATTCCTCCTTTTCCCATATTTGATTAAATAGCAGGTGTAGCATTTCAACAGTAGTGTTTATATCTGCTTTAAGTAGTTCAGCCTGTATGTTGTCACTCCCAGCTACTTTATTTGTTTTTTGTTTTCTTCACTGCCTGAGTTATTTCTAGTTTAGTTATAGTTCCTGTATTTATTTTAAGTATTTCTTCTTCTGGTGTTTCTTGTTCTATTTTTTCTATTTCTCCATTTAAAATTTCTTAGAAATGTTCTACCCATCTTTTTTCTATGTCTGCTTCATTTGTGAGTAACTTTCCTTGTTTATTTTTTACAGGCCCTTCTCTTTTAAAGCTCTTTCCAGCTAACTTTCTTGTTATCTCAAACAGCCTCTTTGGATCAAATTTACTTGCTGCTGCTTCAGCCTCTTTACACATTTCCTCCAGGAAAACTCTTCCATCTTTCCTTGCACTTTTTTTTTTTACCTGTCTGTTTTTAAGCCTGTATCTTTCATTTATCCTATTTCTTTTGTTTTCTTCTGTACTTTGCAGAAGTGTATTCCATAAAGCTTTCCTTTCTTCACATAATTTGATGGTTTCTTCAGAGGTCCATTGTTTGTGATTCCTACTCTGCCTTCCCTGAACTTCTTCAGCAGTACTATTAAATATATTCTTTATTTTTTCCCAGTTCTCTTCAATGTCTGTTTCCTTATGTTGTTCTACAAGGCTTACATATTTATTCCTTAATGTTACTTTATATTTGTCTTTTGTATCCTTGTTTTTCAGTTTGGATATATTGTATTTAATTCTTTGGTTCTTGCTTTTAAATATTTTTCTTAGTTTCATTTTTATTTTTGCAATCAATAATAAGTGGTCTGTAAAGGTATCTGCACCTCTCCAAACTCATACATCCATCAAAGAGGTTCTCCAAGTTCTGTTTATTAAAATATAGTCTATTTGGTTTTTGGATTTCTTATCAGGTGATATCCAAATCTGTTTATGGATGTCTTTATGTTTAAATAAGGTTCCTCTTATGATCATATCATTGAAAGTGCAAAAGTCTTTTAGGATTTCCCCAGTTTCGTTACAGTTTCCTGAACCTTCTGTTCCCATTATTCGTTCATATTCAACGTTACTATCTCCTACTTTTGCATTCATGTCACCTATAATTAAAAGCATATCTTTACTTTTTACTTCAACTACTTCTTTTTGCAGCATGTCATAGCAGTCTTCTTTCTCTTCTGTTTTTGCATTGTTTGTTGGTCCATATATGTTTATTATAGTCACATTTCTCTATTTAGTTTTAAATCTAGCTTTGATTCATTCAGAAACTGGTTTCCATTCAATTAATGCTCTTCATCTGTTGTTAGCATGAAAGCTACATCTTTGCTATGTGTCATCTTCATTCTGGTTTCTAGAATACAAAATGTATTTGTTTGTTGTTAGTTGGATTTCTCCGCTACCATTCCATCTTGTCTTGTGTAGACCTAGTATTTCTATTTTGTATCTGTCCATTTCTCTGGTTAGTAAGTTAGCTTTTCCACTTTTGTACAAAGTGTATTCCAGCATCCAATTTTGGTTAAAAGTTTTGGGCTAAAGAGGTTTTTTTTTGGAGTTTTCCACCTGTCAGCTTTCCCAATGAGGCTTTCACTAGCTTGCTTCATTTTCCCCAGTACTTCTCCTTCTTGATTTTGTGTCGGTTTTCCAACAATGGTTGAGGTTTCTGTAGCAATATGTTTTTTCCATATTATGGTTGCTAGCCACAAGTACAACCCTCCTCCTTTCTCATCCGGGCTTGGGACCAGCAATGGCAGAGTTATGCAATGGTATAACTGAATAAATATTATAGTATTGATAATTCATTAGCTATTTAAAAAAAAAAATTATGATATGCAATTAAAATAAAACTTACATCTTAGAGAGTGGCAGTTGTTCCAGTTTAAGTTCAGGTGGTGAAGTAAGGCCTCAGTTCTTTCTTTAAACAAGCATTCAAATTTATACTGACATCGATGAAGTAAACATGTTTCAAACCATAGGATGTTGTGGTCTGTATCTATTCCATGTTGTGCCGAGCCAGATTTTTCAGATTTACTGTTGCTAATGTAAGAATGGTGTTCACATGCTCTCTTTTCTACAGAGCAACTAGTTTGCCCAAAGTAAGAATGATGACAGACACAAGGAACTTGGTAGACATCAGGGAGAGCTAGAGGAGACCATTTATCTTTTGAGGATGGAAACTATGTTAATAAGAAAGAAAAGTAGCCACTAAATTGTATTTCTTAAGAATTCTGGAAATGAGATGATTTCTGAGATGAAATTCTGGTTTGGAGATGACAGAAATATAAGGAATTGGAACTCAGTGTACTGTTTTCTTATTTTAGCTAGTATTATAGGAATAAAAAACCGATAAGCCCTTCAGTTTCATATATTGTTTGATGTTTAAGAGTTCCTGCTGTAATAGTTGAGGTGTAGAATAAATAGTATAAGCACATCACAATAAAGTTTTTATAATTCCAGTTTTCTGTGAGCTGATTGCTGTTGAATGCAGTATCCAGTAAAAATAAGCTTTCGATCAGAAGTAATTAATTCACTTGATTGTGAATGAAGGAGTAGAACATGTAAAAATAATAGTTTGTTGTCTTTTTCCATTTCCATAGTAAATTTAATTTGTGGATGTAGATTGTTTATATTAGATAAAAGAAAAGTAGGTGATCTGCCTTCATTATAGGGCCAGATAGCAAAAATATTGTCTATATAACAAACCCAAAATGAATGTTATGTTTATATGGAAAAGAAAAAGATGTCTTCTAAATGTTCTAAATAAAAGTAGCAAGTTCTGGAGATTGGGATGGAGAGTAGATGTCCCCTTGCAGTTCTTTCAACTTGACTCTAAAATTCATTCTGATAAATGAAATAATCTGAGTGCATAAGAAGTTGAATATCTTATATTGTTTGAGGAAATTGACAATGTATTTGTTAATCAATAAAATTATTTACTTATTATCCTATATTTTGCCAAAGTCAAATCCACATTATCAGGGATTAATACACTTTTATTAGAAATGTGCACATAGGCACACTTCAATAATAAAGAAGAAACACCAGAAAGATGCAGAAAGACCTAAAGTCCTACGTTTAGCCACTTATTGGCTTTGGTTAAGTGTTCGTGGTTATTGGACTGACTGTTTGCAGATGAGAGTTTCCCGTATGAGGAGAAGTCTGATACAATCATATTTGTTTAGATTGGGATAGTTGGTGAGAGCTGCAGCTGATTTGAGGAAAAGTCTTTCAAACTTAAATTTTAACTTACTGGTGGAGTAAGTTGGCATTTTTCCAACGGATCTTGTGCCAGGTATCCAGGGCATGGTCTGCCAATCCTGAGTGGCCATAGTGGTGGAATCAGACGTAATCTTGGTGCTCTGATATACGGATGTTGGTTGCCCTACCTGTTCATAGGAAAATAATAGGAAAAGTTATTTTAATATCTTGGCCACCTTTCCTGAGATGCCCTGGATATAGGGAATGGTGATAGATGTGCTGTAATCTATGTTTCGGGGGAGGGGGGGGGGGAGTGTGGTTATGTGGTGTTAAAATTCTTTGTATTTGGTGGGAGGTATAGCCATTGGCCAAAAGTATTTTTCTATGTGGGTGAGTTCTGTGTTGAGTGCATTGTTATCTGAACAAATTAATTTTGTCCAGTGGACTAAGTTTTTTATTGTCTCAAATTGTTGGGAGGGGAGGTGATGTGACTGTTGATGGATGTATCTACTTGTATGTTTTGGTTTTTCTGTAGACTATGAAGGTCAAGGCTCCATTTAGTTGTTTGTAACTAAGGTGTCTAGGACGGGCAGACTGTTATTACTTTCTATTTCTGTTAATTGGATCCTTGGATGTTGGCTGTTCAAATGAGAAAGGAAAGTGTGTAAGGTGTTATGGCCATGTGGCCAAATTGCAAACACATCATCCACATATTTGATTTTTTAACGATACTTGTGACATAATGATTACAAATATATGCACGTTATCACAAGAATAATGTTTAATTTGCCAAATATTTCGGTCTGAATATTACAGACCATCTGTAATATTCAGTAGTGTGTGTGTTGTGAAGACAACACACACACTAGGTGTGTGTGTTGTGAAGACAACACACACAACAAGTAGGTGTGTGTTGTGAAGACAACAACACATTGCTATTATGATGATGAGCACACTGACAAGTGAAAACAAGGTAATGGTTTCACCACTGTGTAGGACATTGATCAGACCACACATAGATTAGTGAGGGTTGGTCACTTAGTTTCTCATTGTGAGGCAGGAATGCTGGAGAAGGTCCAGAGACACGTGACCAAAGCAATGTTGGTTATAGAAAGAGGTGAAGGAAATGTGAATTGTGGTTTAGCTGGAAAAGAAGTGATATGACAGATGTTTATGTTAGGGGATTTTATAGGATTAATATGGGAGGGATTATATATTGATCACATCTGGAAATAGTGTAAAGATATAGGGAAGAAGGCAGTGAGGAGATTTTTTTTTTATATGAAGAATGGGGGTACAACCGAAATGTGTTGCCAAGTCGTGTTGCGAATGGTAGGAGTATAAACAAGTTTAAGTTATGATAGACTCAGGAATATTGCTTATAGAGAGGTGGAGGAAATTTAAATTGCAGTTTAGAAAGTAGGTTGGAAGAAGTGATGTGATAGAGATGTTTATATTACATGAGGGGATTTTACAGGATTAGTATGAAAGGGATTATACATAGTGTTCAGGTGGGAAAGGTATGGTGAAGAAGGCAGTGTGTAGGCAGTAGACTTTTGCATAAAAAAAAGGAGGATGATGCTTTTGCAGCACTCATTATTTCTGATGAATCAACTTTTTGCTTAAGTGGTGAGTGAATCGTCATAACGTGAGAAGATGGGGGGCAGAACATCCATGTGCAAACATTGAACATGAAAAAAACTCCCCTAAAGTGAACGTTTTTTGTGCCATTTCTTGTAGAAAAAAAGTCCATAAATTTTTCTACAAGAAATGGTTTTCTACAAGACAAGGTTGTACCCTCAACTCGAAGACGACTCTGCTGACTTCATTTGGGGTATTACCCTCACTTTCACCATAATGTCCATAATTATCTCAATGCAACTTTTCCAAACCACTGGATGGGTTGAATTGGGACAGATGATCTTGTGCTATACAAGTGGCCACCCAGCCCAGACCTGATCCCTTGAGATTTTTATCTTTGGGGATTTGTTAAAGATACCATTTACGTGCCACCCCTACCTACCACATTGTAAGAACCCTGGCATTGAATTGTAGCAGCAGTGAATTCAATAACTGTCGACCAGTCATGAAGAGTCTGGCAAGAAATTGGCTCTCGTTTCGATGTGTGTCATATTACAGACCCTGAATATTTGACAGTTTTCCTGTAAGGTGACATATAACGCATGTTTATATTGTTGGAAATAAAGAATTCATAAATAAGTATAGTTTGTTCTGTCATTTTGAATAATCCATAACCTTATATATCAGATAGTTATTCTGCTTTATAAATTGATGTTTATGTATCCAGTTTTCCTCCCTTAGTTCCGTATCCCTCTATTGCTTCTATCATGTTTCTTTTATGATTCAGCTCTAGTTTTGTTTACTGGTTATTATATTATTTAAATACATTTAATTGATACAAAAATAACTGTCAAAGAAGTGAATTATTTGAATTCAGAATATTTTCGTGTATGTGTCCATGCATGTGTACATGTGAATGTATATATAAACATCAACATATAAGTTACATTTTCTCTTTTAGGCAAGTATTGTTCTTTCACTTAGTGATCATAGTCCTGAACTTCTAACTCCAATAGTGAAATACCAGATTCTAGTGTATTATGCAGATTCACTTTATCATGCTAAAGATTATAGAAAAGCAGAAGTAAGTTGTATGAAATTAAACACTAATAATAAATAATAGTGTTATTATTATTTTTATTCTTGTGTTACTATATATAAAACATATGCAGCGTTTCTTTATTTCTGTTTGACTGTATTAAATGTCTATTATTGTTAACATGTATACAGTATTTTCATACAGGAGACATAGAAACTGATACAATAATTCACCATTTATCTAACCTTCAAAACAACAATCGTTCAATTACTGACCCTTGTATGTCAATCAACTTCTAGTAGAGCATTGTGTAATTGTGTCTTCATTTTTCTGACCCTCTGGTTATCAGAACAGTAGTTGCTCCTCGTTGTGGTTAGCTAAACAGTAGATTACTGTACTTCAGTTTAAGTTTATTATTAAGATTACATTTTTCTAATGCAGTCATGTTAATATAGCTGGTGCAGTCAACATTTCAACAATACTTGTGAAAATGTATTCCAGTTATTTCATATAGAAACTAGAAATAACTGAAAATGTAGTGGATCTAATGAAGCAAATGGATCTAAATAAATATTAAAAATTTTTAGATATAAACGAAAGCGAGAAAAATAATTAGCTGGAACTATGGGAGAAGTGATTTCATGTAAAGTGCTTCTCTACTGCAGTCATGATGATGATGTAATATTTGCCTTTCATTTTGGGTTTGAATAGCGTCCAGAATACAAAGAACCTTTACAGGTTCAGCTAAATGTGAGTTAGCTAGTCTTATTTAGAAGTGGCTTGGTTTTTTTTGTCCATAAGTTTAGTCAATAGTGTGAGGTAAATATCAAAATCCCAACTAGACAATACTTTAAGGTGTTAATAATGTATATAAATGCCGGTGTAAATAATGGATATACGTATATCCATTAAGCCTTAAGATGGTTTATACCATCTTAAATCTCACATGATATGCAAATTTCACAATCTCATACCATCCAATTCACATTAATGTAATTTTCTCCTGCTCACAGCTGCATATTTCCTCTCTTGGTCATTTTTGATCTTTTTATTTTCAAAATCTCTTTCCCATGATCTGGTTAGGATACCAACCAAATTTGACAATATTTTGTCTACTGGCTCTCTCTCTCTACAGATTGCTCTGAATAAATGTAAATTAATTTGAAATCCACTGTATATTCCAGACCACCATTGTATTGCGAATCATTGCTCTTTCTTGTCCACCTGTCGATGAATGTAATAGTTTAGTAACATTTTTAAGCAGTAAAATGACAAAGTTTTTTATTTGCATTACTAACATAAAAAATGCTTTGTTTACATTAGTGATGCAACATAACAATGGTGGTGGATTTAAGTTTAGTCTGTAGCCTGTCTTGCATTTAATGCACCATCATCACTAAATTTAATCATTTTAATCTTAGTATAGTGTAATGTAATAGTAATAAGTTTGAGTCTGCTTCTTTTTACTGGAAGTAGTAGTACCCTTACTTTTTCATCTGCCTTTATTAATAACAAAATAAAAATACTTGTAAACAGTTTATAATTCACAACAAAACACCAAAACAGAGAGAGATATAGTGAGCAATAATGTCTTAAGCAAACTGAGTCCATGAAACTATGCATTGGTTGATTCATAGACTATTATGTTGCAAAAACTGTCATGTGAGCAAATGCAGCATTGTGTAAATGGACGTTGGTCATAATTGAAAATTGTCGTATATTGTCTTAAAGCAAAATGTTGCAAGATGGACCTTACTCTGTGTGTGTGTGTGTGTGTGTGTATTAACAATGTATAACTTTTTATAATGTTTTCACATGTGGTTGGTTGAGTGGTTAGTATATCTGCTCTGATTAACAGTCTGGAAGTTTGAATCTTGCCCTGGACATGGATGGATGTCAATGTCTCCAGATGATAAATTAATTATTTGCCTAGTATGTGACCACTGCCTAGCTAATTATTGGAGGCCTTGAATGGCTTGAGAAAGTTCCATGTTTTGGTCTCCAGAACAACATTTCCAGATTGGTAAAAAATAAATAAAAAAATTCAATAAAATAATAACAAAAATGAATGAAATATTATAAATATGCTTTATATACTGGATATTTCCTTCCATTTTTGCTGTTTACTGCACATACACGCACACTCAAAATACCTAGGAGTAACAATACATGAAAAATATTTTTTATAAAACTATATAAATTTTATAAAATTTTTTATAAAAAATTTTATGTGATTATGGGAGTCACATAAAAAAAAGTAGTAACTGAGACATCATTATTATTACGGGTATCTCCATGGAGTCAATAGACTCATCGCGGGAGAACCAAACTATCAAAGCAATATCTATCATATCTGTTCTTGAATTCATTTACAAACGAAGAACTCATAACTGAGTCAGGCAATGCATTCCACTCATTCACCACCCTCCAGACAAAAAACCTCGTTCCCACACCCTTGTTAACCACACTTTTCCTTAATTTCCGGGAATCACCTCTTGTTCTTCCATCACTATCACATAGCTGAAACATTTCCCTTGCATCAGTCTTATAAAAACCTTTTAGTAATTTAAATGTTTCTATCATATCCCCCCCTCTTCTCTGCCTATCAACCAACCTCTGCAATCCACAAGCTCTCAATCTATCAATGTTGGGAGCATTTTTTACATCACTCACCAACTTAGTCACTCTCCTCTGAACTCTTTCCACAACCTCTTCATCTCCAAGGAATCCAGGTGACCAGACCTGAGCACAGTAATCCAAATGTGGAAGTATCAGTGCTTTATAAAGGGGAATAATAACCACTTTATCTCTGAATGTTAGTGTTCCTCAATAACCAAGTAATCCTATGTGCAATCTTGGACACCTTAGCAATGTGTCCCCTGAACTTCATCTCCCTATCCACCAACACCCCTAAGTCCCTAGCCTCATCAATCTCTTGGAGTACCATTCCATCAATGTAGTACACAGCTGGTAATCTTTTAATCCCAAAATGCATAACTTTACACTTTTCCACATTGAACTGACATCCATTTCCTTTTGCCCATTTTACCAGCTTATTTACATCATCCTGCAAACTCTCAACATGAGCTTGATTTTTTTTTTTGCTACCCAATTTTGCATCATCAGCAAACAACTGAACTCCCTTTAAGCCATTTCCTATATCATTTATGTACAGATTAAACAATGGCCCAAGCCAGAGCCCTGAGGCACACCACTGGTCACCTGCCTCATCCTGGATTCTGCTCCTCCATACACCACTTTCTGGTATCTCTCCCTGAGCCATTCTCCTATCCATATCACCAGTTTAGTATCCATCCCCATCTGCTCCAATTTGCACAACAGTATTCCATTAGAATGTATTCTCAATTTTTCCTATCAATTAATCATGTTTAAAGTATGGGTGGGGAGGGAACTGTTATAAATTTTGGAATATAAATGAATAAGGTCATGGTGGTCACTTCCAGAGTCCTGTGATTGTAGCCAGCTGACTGACTGGAGTAGTTCATTCATCTTGTTAGCAGATGTAAAATGATTAAATTACAGTGCTAATCCATTTTGATTGAATTTTTAATTCTTGCATACTTTTAGCATAAATGCCACCTGGTTGACTGAGTAGATATCATATCAAATCCCACTAGGTGATAAAAGAATTCTGTTAGTTGGTG
Source organism: Typopeltis vanoorti (assembly GCF_054136105.1). Classification (NCBI taxonomy): domain Eukaryota; kingdom Metazoa; phylum Arthropoda; class Arachnida; order Uropygi; family Thelyphonidae; genus Typopeltis; species Typopeltis vanoorti. The sequence continues at coordinate 27,194,050 of NC_143564.1, read as the reverse complement.
TGCGATCACTAACTTACTTATTGAAGTAGGATCGATGATTCGTCTGTAAAGCGGAATTTCTGGATTGTCAAACCCTTAGTCCATCTATGGTACTAATACTAATGTACAATATGTTTACAACCTTTCTTGGATTTGAGTTGTAATTTTTTTACGCAAAAGTACAATGGTAATCCAATCTTGTTAGTATTTCTTAGAGCTTAACCTATTTTTTAGAAGCCAGCATGCTCTTCTAAATAAAGAAGAGCTTCAGAAAATATGCTCATTTGACTATATTAGCTATAAGTTTTAATTATTTTATAATTTCAATAAATGTGACCTTTTCTTTAAGACTTTCTCACAAGTTCGTTTTAAAAGAATGTAAATGTGAAAATCAGAAATCTGAGAACATTTATCAGTGATAAGGAAAGATATAGTGTTAATTGTTCATATGATTCTTCAAGCATAATTCAGATTTCAGCAGTGCTTAAAATGTTATGTTATGACAGAAATCATCAGATTGAAAATTTCATTCCCAAAGCCTGGATCAGTACTTGAAACCTCAAATTCTTGACAAACCTTGGACAACATAAATCTCATATGAACAGTATATAAATAGATTGCATTAGTAGTAAAATGAAATCATTTGACTGTTCAATCATTTGAAAATGAAATATTCAGATTTCTGTTATATTTGAAACCTCCAATACTTAAATATGGTTATATACTGGATATTTCCTTCCATTTTTGCAGTTTACCTCTCTCTCACACTTGCAAAAATACCTATGAGTAACAATAGATGAGAAATTTACCTTCAACAAGCACATCTCATATGTTGGCAAAAAATTTTACAAATTATAAACCTTCTAGCAAAGTCAACAAGGATTAAGTGGGAATTAGGCTAACAAGTGCTGAAAACAATATATATACCGGAGCTACTATACTACCATTGATATCATATGCTGCACCTGCCTGGAAACATACAGTAAAATCAAAGAAAAACCGACCACAGCTAAACAGAGTTCAACGCCTTATAGCCATACGTATAATTAAAGGATACAGGACAATATCTTTTGAGGCAGCTTGCATTATTGCAGCTCTAATACCAATCTGCTTGAAAATACAAGAATTCTCTCTCTCCTCTATGAAGTCAGATATAACAGATTATAACATCGGTTGCGATTGTTACGAACATCCACTTCAAAGAGAACATATATTAAGGAAAAGGAAAGCTCTGAAAGTGATGAATTCTATATATACACTGACCGAAGCAAAACCAAAGGGAACGTCGGTTGTTCTTTCATTGCATATAACAGGCAGTCCATTATACAAGAATGCTGCTCTAGATTGCATCCTCTCTTTTCCAACAACCAAGCAGAACAACTTGCTATAGTTCATTCACTTACACATCTCCAGGAATTAGAACTCAACACCTCTCATCAAAAGACAGCAACAATTTACAGTGACAGTAAAAGTACTATAGATGGCATAAAAAACCAGAACAACAATATAGTGTTAATAGAACAGACAAGAAGGCTGGTTTGGAATCTCACTTTATCAGGATGGGAAATCAAGTTCTGTTGGGTGAATATGCATACTGGGGTAGCAGGAAACGAGAGAGCAGCTCAGCTGGCTAAAGAAGTGGCTAGAAACAAGTTATTACCAAAAATACTTTAAATCTGCTATAAAAGCACTTGGAAGAAAGAAGCCTAGACTTGTGAGAAGAAGAATGGAAAACATCAAAAAATGGATCAACAACAAAAGAATTCTTGTTTAGCATCAGAAGCAGACTCTGGCTGAAAAACACACACCATTTTTCCAGGTTTAACCATGCTACTAATGGGACATGGAAAACTAAGACACTACTTACACAGATTCCATATCCTGGAATCACCATGTATTTGTAGTCCACACCTTCAACCGACTGTTCACCACGTACTTTACAGATGTCAGCTACTGGACTCCATTCGGATTCATCTAATACAACATGTCATCACTTCCGGAGACAAGTGGCCAGTGTCAAAACAGAAACTTATCGAAAAGTATTACTCAGAACTAATTAAATTTGCCAATAAGATAAGATCAGCTTCCAGTGGTTGTAATGTAACATAAATTACTGATATTGTATGAATTATATAGTGTAAATATATGTATATATAAAAATATAAATATGGACGTAAAGATCGGAATAGATATAAATGTAAAAATATAAATTAAATATAAATATTGATACAAAATTGGAAATATAAATATTAATCAGTACTTGGAAGCTACGTGTAATATATGCAATGGAGCAAGTAGGAATAAATTACCTCTTGGTAGGGTTATTCTTGGGAGGAAAATGCAAAAAAAAAAGGGGGAGGCACTGAAAAGTTCCGATAAACACCTAAAAAAATAAGCAACTGATATAACTACAAGAATGAACATATCTCAAAACTCTTTAACCCCCATGTTTCATCAATTGTAATAATATGTTCTTTTTCTTTTAGGATATATACGGAAAACATGTCAATTCCTTCATGGTGATTGTTACAACTTTCCAGCATATTCGTGTGTATATATAAGATGAAGATGCAAAACTAGAAAGGCAATAGTTGATAAAGATAATGTAGATATCTTGCACGATGATTTAAGTAAATTGGCACTGTGGGCAAAGGTCATCATTAAATTCCTGACATTTATCCTCAAGGGGTGTACAGGATATGATAGTACTACATAAAAAAACTTACATCATTACTAATTTCCTATCTACAATTTTCCTCCAAATCAGTCTGTTACCTGTCAAGGTAACAGACTGATTTGGAGTAAAACATTATCAGATTTTATATTTCTATCTTCTAAGGCATTTTTTACCATATCAATCCACCTATATCTTGGTCTTCCTCTGGGTCTTTTTCCTGCCAATCTGACAGAGAACACTTGTTTTGCTAATCTTTCCTCTCCCATTCTGCTTAAGTGACCATACCACCTGAGATTAGTTCTGCTAACACATTCCTGGATGCTGACAATGTCAAGTTCTTTCCTAATATCCTCATTTTTAATATGATATTGCCATTGATGCCATCTGCCCCTAATCTTTCTCAGGACTCTCGTGTCTGTGGACAAAGGACATTGGTTGTCAATTCAGTGTTGTAAAATGTAAGGTAATGCACTTCGGATGAAAAAGTGCCATGGAATAAGAAACTGCATGGAATGAATGTCAGCAGTGCATAGGAAATGGTCAAGGATTGTTTGAGCGAGGCAGTATCAGAGTGCATACCCGGGGTAAAGAGGATAAACCAAATAGGGATTAAGTGCATGACTGGCACTGTAAAGCAGGAGATGCAAAAAAAAAAGAAAGCATTCTGGAAGGAATATAAAAACAATGTGATTAGCATGCCCATGAACAATATAAAGCACAAGTAAGAAGGGTAACTAGTGTGGTAAGAAAGGCTAAATCAGATTTTGAGAGAAAATTAGCTAAGCAGGCCAAAATAAATCCAAAAGATTTTTTTGCTACTTAGCAAGTAAGAGAATGAATGATTATGGAAAGATAACTTTACTCAGTGCTGATGATAGGAAAGTGATAAGTAAAAGAAATAGTTCAGTTACTAAGTGATCACTCTGCAAGAATATATCATCCAGGTGGTGACTTTGCAGTTATTGATGTGCAGAGATAGATGAACTGGAGATACTAAGTATATTGAAAAATATCAGCGTGAATACAGCAGTGGTCCTGGATGGTATGTCAGCTCGTGTGCTATGAGAATGCACAAGTGAAACTGGCAGTGCCTCTGATGAAGTTGTTTAATCTGTCTCAGCTCTGGCAAGGTTCTAAGGGAGTTGAAAGAGGGTAAGATAGTTCCATTGCATAGAGGTGTCTCCAAGATAGAAGTAGCAAATTGTGGACAATTAATATCTCTGGAGTGGTGGTTAAAGTATTGGAAAAGTTGGTTAAAAGTAAAATTCAAAAATGGGTGGATAGGAATATGATACTCTATAGGAGACAGCATGGCTTTGTGCAAGATAGGTCTTACCGAAGTAATTTATTCACATTTCATAATAAGGTGATGACAGTAGAATTGGATAAAGGAAATGGCTACACCATGATATTGCTGGTCTTTGCAAAGGCATTTCATAGAATACTGCATGGAAAACTATTACATATCCTCATATCCATTCCCATTGAAGCAAATGGGAATGGATATGAGGCTGGTGGCATGGTAGGAGCATGTGGCTGATAGAGAGGCATCAGAGGGTGGTGTACAGTGGAGTGGGATCAAGGCAAATGAGAGTGACTAGTGGAGTGCCCTAGGACTCTCTACTATGATCACTACTTTTGAATTTGTACATTAATGATGTAGCAGAGATTTGAAGGGACATATTCAATTGTTTGCTGATGATGCAAAAGAGAAAAGGTAATAGTTGATAAAGGTGATGTAGATATCTTATAGGATGATTTAAATAAATTGGCAGTGTAGGCAAAGGACAATGGTTGTCAATTCAGTGTTGTAAAATGTCAGGTAATGCACTTTGGGATGAAAAGATTACATATTTGTATCATATTATTGGTACTGTTTACAGGAAATTGATGAGGCTGTGGATCTGGGGATGATGGTGGATAGAGATTTTGAAATTCAGAGGACATATTGCAAGAGTTGGAAGAGGAACACATTGACAAGTAAAGATAAGGATGTAATATATTATCCTTTTTTATGAGGCTATGATTTGGTCATGTTGACTACTTCACATAGATTTAGTTACCTCCATTTCTTGGGGGATCAGGAGGTGGTGGAGACGATTCAGAGATGAGTGACCAAGTTGGTGACAGGTCTGTGGAATGTTTCCTATGAGAATAGATCGAGGGTGTGTTGTGGGTTGCAGAGTTTAGCTGACAGGTAGAGGACAGGGTATATGATAGAAACTTATAAGTTACTAAAGGAATTCTATAAGATTGACACAGAAGAAATTTTTCAGTGTAGGGGGGGGGGGCACAGAGGAAAACAAGGGGTCATACTTGGATGTTGTGTGTGTGTGTGTGTGTACTAGGTTCTTTACTTGGATAGTGGCGAACGAGTAGATTGGATTGCAAGATGTAGTTGTGAGCACACAGTAGCGAATAGTTTTAAGGAAACATATGGTAAGTATTGTGTTAATGGATAGTGTGGGTAGTGTGGGTCTCTTGCAATGAGTTTTGATAAATGCAGGGCAGCCATAATTAAACTTTCCCTGTTCAGAGCCATATGTAGTTCGATCTAACACTAGGAATGTCACCAAATTAGGTGACAGGGAGATTAATCAAGGCATGGAAAAAAGATTCTGTGTGTGGGGGGGATTAGTTCGAAAAGCAGCTGACAGGCGAAATATGGCACTGTGCAGTGTAAAAAAAAAAAAAAACATTAAAATGGATAGACAAATAGCAAAGACTGAACTGAAATGAACAATTTACTTTTATGTGTTGCACCTATAATAACACAGTAATTTCGGTATTACAGTTACTGGAGTGTAAGTGTTGTGACAAATCTGTTGCACAACTCAAGCACATTGAGTTCACCCATGCAAAAGAGGACCTGGCTCGATGTATCAACTGTTCTTGTGGACCAGAAATTGCATTCTGTACACAACATTCTCAACAGCAGAACGTAACATGTCTGAAGGAATGTTCGTCACATTCTGTTATCCTTTAAGGCTGCCATGATAGACATTGGCCTTCAGGTAACCACACAACCAAAATTCACATGGAGTAACATCAGGAGAGTGAGATATCCATTTAACTGGAAAGAAGCAACTAATCACTCATTCTTCTATGAACTGATGCTGTAGAAGCTGCTGTACCAGTCATGCATTTGGGGGAGGTGCTCCGTCTTGCATAAAAATGGTCTCGTCCAGACATAGTCATTGCTGAAGTTACGGAATGACGAAACTGTTCAGCATATTGCAATATTTCCTTATAGTAATGGAACAAGAATAAATTACTGGTCCTGTTGGAGTGATGCCCTCAAATAAGAATGGCCCTATTATAAAATCTGTTGTGAAGCCACACCAAACAGTATTTTTGGTCAATGTAATGGGGGTTTCCTGGAGCACATTGGGCGATGCAGAAGCCCAAATTCTAATTTTGGTGTTTACAGTCCTTTTCAGATAAAAATGTACCTCATCTCCCCACAGAATTTTTCAGGGTCAAGCATTGTTGACTTCCAATCTGACCAGAAACATCAGAGCAAATGTCAGTTTCTTATCATAATCATCGTGTAGGAGCTTCTGTATGCTGCTGATCTTATATGGATAAAATGTTATAATTTTGCATAAAATTTTTTGTACCGTGGACTAAGGTATATCCATATGTCACTGCTTACTACCAGCAACATTTTCACATGATCTGTCGACAGTCATGGTGGCAACTTCTTCAATTATCCGTTGCAGCACTGGTTTACGTCCTCTTCCAGGTCGAACTTCCAAAAATTCCCTTTCTTCAAACTTCTGGATCGTTGATCTAATTCTGTTAGCTGACAGAGGACCTTTCTGCAAGTTCTGGCAGGTTCTAAACTCATGAAGAGCAGTTGCATTGCACTTGTTAAGGTAAAATAACAGTAATATAATATTCATTTAAACCAATAATATTCATTATTTGAATTTACATTCACTCTGAAGCTTTGTCGTTTTCCTTTTACATTTTACCAGTAGTGGCTTTTCGCCACTACTGGTAAAATAACTTTACCAGTAGTGACGCGTGATAAGATAAAATGAGGCACATGTTGAACATGACTATCAATAGGAATACGTTTGTGAAGGTTTCCCTTTACTTTATATCTGTTATGTTCCCACAAAACAAGTGTTCAACTTCCTTTTATGCAAATTTTTGGCTTCCTGGGCTACATCAGTGGCACATTCCCTCTATCAGCAACTTTTTGACCTTTTTTTTCCCCTGCAGAATCCTTCCCTTGTCTTGATTGGTCTCTCTACCAAATTTGATGATATTCTGGTTGCTAGATGAAGTTACATAAGGCTGTGAATAGGGCAAGTTGAATTATGGTCACCCTGTATGTGTGTGTGTGTGTATATATATATATATATATATATATATATATATATTTTTTTTTTTTTTATTTATTTATTTATTCATTCTTCAAAATAAGTATTTCAGACATCCAGTATATCCTTTTTCATTTCTTCAGTAGTCTCCAAAACATTTTGTTAGCTTCAATATTTTCAGTAAAATCTCAGTTATAGGAGAGCAACATACCAGTTGGATAACTGCAATTACAGATTCATGATAGTGTACTGAAAGTCAGTTGACACTACTAGCCCATTCAAGGATCAGTTAATTGAAGGTTCATTCATTTCAAGGTCAGATAATTGAGAGATCACTATCATCTATATTCATCCTAGTCCTTGCCATTACTTTTGTTTAGTTACTTTTTATATATAATTTATCTTTCTTACATTTTTCTCTGTATCCTTTAAGGTCACCTGCTGTTTAACTTGCCTGGAACTTGAAATATGATTTCTTCTTTTCTAGAACTGCCTCTTTTAACTTCCTGAGTCTTTGAACCTTCTTGAACTATGCTGTTCAAAAATTCTATTCTTGTAGTCATCTTCACCATGTGTCTACTTGGCTGAGTCAATGTCTTCTTCAAATTTTGTTGAGTGTCTTAAGTATGGTTCTAGTTTTTAAAGTCAGCTGCGTTAGCTGACAGAGGATCTTTATGAAAGTTCTGGCAGGTTCTAAATTCACGAAGAGCAGTTTGCACTTGTTAAGGTAAAATAACAGTAATATAATATTAATTTAAACCAATAATATTCATTATTTGAATTTACATTCACTCTGAAGCTTTGTCATTTTCCTTTTGCTTTATGTTTTCTCTCTCTCAAGTAGGTTATTTAGTTTTATCCTGGTCAAAACTAAATGGTGATCACTTCCTGTTTCAAGTCCCCCTCTGTACTTTTGTTTCCTGAACCATTCTGAAGACACTGATATCAGCAAGACACCTCTCTTGGGTTCTCATTATGCGAACTTAAGCATATGTTTGGTTTGGAACAAAATTTAGAATATTCATTGCTGTATTCTGTTGTCCTGAATAGAATCTGGCAGGTACTTGCTATTATGATTAGGTTTTTGCCTTTTCCTCCAGTGTTTCCCAAAACACATTTGTATATTTAATATTTATTTCCTACTCTGCTGTTTAGATCTCCAACAAGAACCAGCTTTTTTAATATAAGTTTCCCTCTCTGACTTAAAACATATCCTTACTTCTGTTCTAGAACTTTCTGTGGAACCAAGGCTCAATGTCCAACTTCACATTTTGAAATTTCCCCACATTACTGCTTTCAATTTCCTGCTGTTCAAGAAGTTTCATTGTGTTTAGTACCGAATACTGAAAATGTTCTTTGCTTCCTCTCACCATTATCAACTTAATATAACATCTTATAGTTTAGCAACATCTCACCTGTTTGTCTTCTTGGTAATACCATTTATATTAGTTACTTGTCTGATTGTTCTGATAATCTGCTTTTTTGTTGCTTCTTACATGATGCTTATCTTCATTTCTGCTGAAGTTGGTGAGGTTCCATTTGGCGACGTTTTACTTTTTTGGCTTGGTTTCCTGATAAAAAAGCAGTGGTGACCTTATTTAATTCAGCAACACTTTATCTGGCATGATATTATATCATATTCAAGAATGAGCAGATAAAAATATGATACTGTATGAGGGGCAGCATGGCTTTGTGAAGGGGCAATCATGCTGTAGTAATTTACTAACTTTTTATAATAGAGTAACAGCTGAGTTAGATAAAGGAAATGGCTACACAATAATCCTGCTGGATTTTGCAAAAGGCATTTGACGATACCACATGGAACTCTGTTACACAAATTAGAACAAATGGGGATGGATATGGCACTGGTTATGGGGATAAGAGGGTGGCTGCTGGACAGATATCAGAAAGTGGTATATGGGGGTGTATATTAGGAAAGGCTTGAATGGTGATATACAGTTGTTTGCAGATGATGCAAAGTTGGGGAGAGTTATGAGCAGTATAGCTTTGCAAGAGGACCTAAATAGATTGTCTGAATTGGCGAGTGTGTGAGGAAGACATTTTAATGTAACAAAGTGTAAGGTTTTAACATTTGCAAAGAAAAGATGAAATGCAGAGTATAGGATTGGAGGGGATATTTTAGAGGAGGTGGAGGAGATGAAAGATCTGTGTATGATGGTGGATAAGGACTTGAAATTTTGTGTATATTTTGCTAAAATTGTGAGCACAACACAGTGGATTATGGGAATGATGTGGAGAAGATTGATTTGTAGAAGTAAGGATGTTATAATTCCATTGTACAAGACTTTGATCAGGTCACATATGAATTACTGTGCACAGATTTGGTTGCATGGTTTTCAAAAGGATGATGAGTTGTTGGAGAGGGTTCAGAGGCAATTGACTGAGTCAATTTCTGGATGTGAGGACAGATTGAGAGAATACAAATTATCAGGCCTAGTGGATAGAAGGAAGAGGGAGAGACATGATCGAGATGTATAAGTTGGTAAGGAGTAATTACCAGATTATGTGGATGAAATTTTTCATAGAATATCTGGAGATGGGGAGAACGAGAAGCCATCCCTGTAAGCTACATAAGGTGGGTGTAAGCAAGATGGTGAGGAGTAGATTTCTTGCAGGCAGAGTGGTGGGTGATTGGAATGCATTGCCTGAGAGTGTGGTGAGTGCAAACAATGAATGTATTATATCAGGGTATGATGAGCTGTCATGTGAGGGGGGGGGGACCTCCTGTGACGAGTCTTTTGACTCCATAGAGGTCTGTTGATAATAATATTATCACTGTCACAGTATAATTTGTCACAGATCCCTCCTCCCTCCAAAAAATTGTTTTTTAAAACATCCTTATGATTTTTTGTCAGCTCTGAAGGTCATTTTATCATCTGAATTATTTTAGTTACAAAAAAAATTCAGCTTTCCTCTCTAATTTCAGTAGAAACGTTTATTTTTGCTCTTTGACACTTATTCATAATAAAATAATAAATGATGTACATATATAACAAACTGGAACCTACTCTGGAATAGAACACTACATCAATTATTTCATTATTATCTGGTATGAGACTGCTACTCTGCTTACTGGAGATGTGAAGCGATTTAAAAAAAAAAAAAAATCTATTTGGTCTTTAGAGCAAGGTTTCCAGATTATCTGACCTTCATTACCCATGGTACTAAATACAGGACAAGTATACAATCTTTTGTGAGTGGCGCACACATATTCAAAATCCAAATGAGCAAAGTCATCAGATATATAGCTTAAAAACAGAAAGTCAGCTTTAAAAATCTTATGATTGTTTCATCTTAGTGAATATAATGTTCAGTATATTGAAGTTGACAATTTTCATATAGAAACTGTCTTATATATCTCATTTCTATAGACTATCTACAGGAAATCTCTCCAACTTAAAAAATCTATCTCTAAGACAAAAGGAAAATCTCAGGCATTTACCCAGTATGTAAGTAAATTTGAATATTAGTATTGTATTCCAGTTTTCTCTATAATATCACTTGCATATAAAAAATATATATCATCATCATGCGTATCAAGGATTTAGGCCTAGCGTGGCCTGTTCCGGCCTTAGAAGTCATCGTTGAATCGTTTAAGAGGATGTCCTGGTTTTCTTTTTCCTAATGGCTTGTACTTTAAGGCTTGTTTTGGTAATCTTTCTGTTTTCATTCTTTGAACGTGTTCCATCCATTTATGTTTATATTTTTTAATTTTTTCTATTACTGGTTCTTGGTTTAACCTCCCAACCGGCCAGTGTGGATGAAATATCCAACACTCCCTAGCTTTTTTCATGGATCAAAACTTCGTCGGCATTCTACCTTTTATCATGCCATTACCTTCCTCCGCCGTTAATCTTGTTACGGCTATTCTATAGCATTAGTGGATTAACTGTTGCTGAGTGACCTTTGTGTCCCCTCCCCCTGTCTTTACGTCTATTGTGTTGCTTAGAATTTCATTTACTGTCCTAAGTTATTTGACCTTTCTTGCCTCTAAAATGATTTATTGTGTCTCTTCCCAAAAATTGAAACCAATTTCACATATGCAAAAAAAATCAATCCTGAAATGCCCATTGATCAGCTTTTGCAATGAATCTATTTAGTGATAGTGAATTTGGTGTATTTTATTCTACAAATCAGTGCACCGGAAGAGATGCACTGATTGTTCTTTCACTTTACGTATAATAATTGAATAATTTTTTTTCGAATTTTAAAATTTTCAAATGTTTGCTTTGAAAATATGATGTCAAATATTTATATTTTTAAATAATATTTATTGAAATAAATATGTCCTTTTTCTTTCGTTTCTAGCAAAATAGCATTATATGGATCATCACATTTCAGATTTAGAAACGATTTTTTGTTATTCATAAGACAAAATTAAAAAAAATGTTAAAATGCTAAATTGCCTTACTCGGTTTCCGATTGTGTCTTTTTGGTATCAAAAATTTATATCCAATGATATTTTAGCAGTGATTCTTCCCCTTCGTCATTTATTTATTTATTTGTATTATGCATATTACGATAATATCTAGTGCATAACCTCGTAGATATGTTGAAAATATAATGTGAAAAATATCATATACGGAATGATTCAACAGTTTTGCTCATTTTGAAGATTTTTTAATGCTTTCCCCCCCCCCCCCCCCTCCTTATTCTCTCCTGGAACTGAATTGCATAACTACTCTAAATTTCTATACAGGTTTGAAAACTTTTCTAGGCAGAATTCAAAATCAATTACTTAATTTTACCATTTTGACAAAAGATATATGGCAATCAGATTGTATCGTGAAGCTTCTGAATCTGTTCTATTTATTTGCAATCTAAAACCAGCTGTTCTACTGCCCGCTGAAATTATATGAAATTTTAGAAATAATATGCTATATTTTCACCATGCAAAATTGTTTATATGCATACCACACAAAAGAAAGTTCAAAGTTCTGTTAATATTATTTGTGTTTGTTTTTCTTTTAAAAAAATCTAAATATTACTTCTTCTGCTGCTGGAAGCTATTTCTGAAATAATCTACGTCTTATAAATACTGGTAATTCTACAAATCAGTGCACCGGAAGAGTTGCACTGATTGATCTTTCACTTTACGTATAATAATTGAATAATTTTTTTTCGAATTTCAGAATTTTCAAATGTTTGCTTTGAAAATATTATGTCAAATATTTATATTTTTAAACAATATTTATTGAAATAAATATGTCCTTTTTCTTTCGTTTCTAGCGAAATAGCATTATATGGATCATCACATTTCAGTTTTAGAAACGATTTTTTGTTATTCATAAAGACAAAATAAAAAAAAATGTTAAAATGCTACATTGCATTACTCAATTTCCGATTGTGTGTCTTTTTGGTATCAAAAATTTATATCCAATGATATTTTACCAGTGATTCTTCGCCTTCGTCATTTATTTATTTGTATTATGCATATTACGATAATATCTAGTGCACATCCTCGTAGATATATTGAAAATATAATGGGAAAAATATCATATACGGAATGATTCAAAATTCTTTTTCATTTTGAAGATTTTCTAATGCTTCCCCCACTCCTTATCCTCTCCTAGAACTCACAGGTTTGAAAGCTTTTCTAGACAGCATTCAAAATCAATTACTTCATTTTACCATTTTTACAAAAGATATACGGCAATCAGATTGTATTGTGAAACTTCTAATTCTGTTCTATTTATTTGCAATCTAAAACCAGCTGTTCTACTGCCCGCTGAAATTATGTGAAATTTTAGAAATAATATGCTATATTTTCACCATGCAAAATTGTTTATATGCATACCACACAAAAGAAAGTTCAGTAGTATTATTTTTGTTTGTTTTTCTTTAAAAAAATCTAAATATTACTTCTGCTGCTGGAAGCTATTTCTGAAATAATCTACGTCTTCTAAGTACTTGGTAATATCCTCTTAGCTGGAGGAAACGTTGAAGGCTTATTACTCTCAGTGCTATTGAGAAGAAAGGGGAGAACACTAAAGTGCCCCAGGCTGTAGTGCAGAATATGTCAAGAATGTCTTGTTTCCTTTTCGATTGTTGATTACCTATATTCTAACAGAAATACTGATATTTCGTTTACATGCTTATACATTATTTATGCCAAAATAATTGCTTAATTTATAATGATCAGTTTCACTTTTATTATCAAAAGTTAGAAATTAAATCATACAATTATCTTGAAAAAGAGGATTTGAATTATCATCAAAGAAAAGGTGCATATGCGTTTCATAATCTTTTTTTTTTGGGGGGGGGGATATAGACCTAAGCAATCTGCGGATATTTCAGATAATTTATTTCATAAATCGTTCGCAAGACAGCTGTTACAAACGTAAATCACTTGGGGAACATACCCATTCATTTTAGTGTAAAACAGTAGCAAAGGTTCAGTTACTTTAGATATCTAATCTAGAAGAAAATGTTATGTCTGCTGAGATTAGAATCATACGTGAATAATTTTTCTGACATGATTTCTCTATTCGTAATAATGTAACCAATTTCCAGATTTTTTTTCCCTCCTGCAGACTTCATGTTATATGCAGTGATTTCTTCTTTGAACTATAAGAAAAAAAATCAGATAACAGGAGAAAAATATGCAGTATTTTCTTTTCCACTGGCTGAATTTACAATGTTCTTTCTTTGTGTTTTGAGGAGAAACTGCAAATGACTTTTTTCTTACTATTTTTGCCATTATAACATCTCATATAATTATAAGAGTGACATTTTACTGTTTTTCTCCCACACGAGAAACAGAAATAAGGTGGTAATAATATTGTTGATTCTGCCAAACTTCATTGTAGCAGAAATTTTTATTACAAAACTTTGTAATATATATATATATATATATCTCCGAAACAAGAAATTTGGAACCCATATCACATCAATGTTGAGTGTTGGCAAGGTGAAAATGTTCCCGTTATTATTTATATATTTCATTTATTAACTAGGGGGCTATGCCCAACCCCCCCCGTGTTCCGGTATGGTAGACCAGTTCTCCTTCAATTGTGATAACTCGAAAGGGGGTTCAGCCACTGAATTCTGATGACTCGAATTTTGAAGACTCGACACTCAGGGTAGCCCCTGAGTTTCAAAACGTTTCGATAAACATGACATAAAAAAGCTTATCATTTTATATATATATAGGGTAGATTTTATTTCATTATTTTTTTGATGAAATACTTTACCTGGAATACTCTTTCCAGTTTCTCTGTGTCAAAAAAGAACTGAAAAATTAGCCTTCAAGATGAAAAAGAAACAGTGCATTCGGGTATCCCTCTATCAATATTTGTAGTCCTGAAAAGGACTGTTTTGATGGCCTTGAAAACAAACATTTTTTATTTCATACTGTTCAGAATTTAAAATTCTTGAACAGCGTGGAACACCTTGAAGCAAGGGTAAACACACAAAGCAATTTTACACTCAGGGCACCAGATTTTTGTTTCCTTTCTGATATTTTTTTATTACATACATAATATTTGCGTGGAGGTTTTTTTTTATTAGCCGTTGGTGGTCGATTTTCGGGATAATGGTTGGAGTTAGCAGCGTTCAACCTCGGATGTCTGACAGGATTTCCTGTTTTTCTGCTTGCTGAAGAAGGTGCATGTGCATGCAGCAATGCTTTCGCAATTTCTATTCTGTATTCTAGACATGTTATGGTAGACAAACATTTTTTCTTATACAGGAGGAATCTGTTCCAAATAACAAAATCCAAACACTTCAAAATTCAAATAACATGTCCAAACACTTTTTTGTAATATTTTTTATGCTGTTTCCTCATTACAGAGTAGAATGATAGCTGCTGATCGCACCTGTCGACTCAACCCATAGTGTCGTTGTATGCACACACAGCAATGGGTTTTTCTTTCTTCAAACCATGCTTCTCCACGGATTCCGCTGATGGATTGTGCAGGGAAGATAGCAGAAAAACATCTTTTTTGTCTTTCCAACCTAGTGCAAAGACTTTCCCTCGCTGATAAGTTCGGATTTCCCCCTTCGATAGCTTTCCTGAAGCCAGATCTGGAGGCATATCTCGCCTTTTTGCATTTACAGTACCATAACTATCTGTAAGATGCTGTAAAAGCAAATCAGCGAGTTCAGGACACATATATATAGTAATTATCCATTATAATGCAGTAAAGGGTCTAGTAACTGCATTACTGCACGTATCGACAAGGGGAGATCCGAATATTTATCGTGCTCGATTACAGTTTGCTTTCCCGTATAAGGTTTGAAATCCCAAGGATATCCACTTTTCGATTCGCAAAGCATAAAAAATTTTACTCCATACTTCGCTTTCTTTTTGGGAATATACTGCTTACATTTCAGTCCACCTTTGAATGGCATAAGGCTTTCATCGATACTCAAGTCTCTCTCAGGAATGTAGAGTGATCTACATTTTTGACGGATTTTCATCAGAAAATCATAAATTTTGTTGAGGACTGGGCAAGGATGTGTTGCCTGATCGTATTTTTCATTATTCTGAAAATGCAAATACTTCATGATGAGACTGAATTGTTTTTTAAGTCATAACATCACGAAACATTGGCGTGTTCAGAATCCAGTCTGTAGACCAATGCATTTCGAGAGCGGGCTTTCGAAATGTATTTCGAAACTTCGGGTTTTTCACTTTCTTTATTCTGATATTGCATTTGAAGGATGACAGTGATTTTAAATATTAATTTCACCTGTATCCGAATATCACATAATTTCCTGATTTATAATAATCACGAAATATGTATATTGTCTGATTTATAATTTGCTAATTTATAATAATCACCACATAGTTTCAGTATCGAAAAATTAAAGTTATGTGGAACAATTACTAGAGAAATATAACGAATTAAATAAAAACTGTACCTATGTTTCATAACAGTTTTCGGGTGTGTGATAGTAATGCAAGGGGGGGGGGTTTAAACTATCAGAGGCGAAATAAAGTTCAATTCTATTGTAAAAATATGGAAATAAACTTTCACATTTGATATACATATTTTGAATGATAAAAGTAAGCAAATGTATCGCTTACTTTAAAAATTGGAGAATAAAATATCTGAATTATGCAGAAAATATAAATTTAAATCATAACTGTTAATTTCATTTTGTAATGACCAATTATACAAGGAAACCAAGAAAGTGAAAGTACAGATTACTATACAACATGAAGAAAAAATTTAGTAATATGATTAAAGAATTTCATGTTATTCTCTATAAAGCAAAGTTGCTCAAGCATGTCACAAAGGAAATCTGTTAAGTATTATTCGATTTCGATGGTTTTGTACAAAAATAAAATTAATATAACCTGGAGCCGGTTTTCTTTTCTTTTTTTAAAAGAATATTCCAAATAATTATCGTGAATTAATTTCTTCGAGAACAAAGAAAAATCTTTTGTCTAGTAGCAATTAGAAAAAAATTAGCGCAAAAAAATAAAAAATTAAATTGGTTAAGTGAAGAAATTATGCAAGACCTTTATTTTGTCCAGAAATTAAAATTGTATTGTACAATAAAAAGAGAAAACAAAAATATAAATAATTTCTCTATTTTTAGTCTATCATATATAACTAAAATCCAGTTCACCAGCATGGAACAAGAAAGTCCGTTTCTTGTTATAGGCAACTGAGAGGCAGCTACGGACGGGAGATAATCCGATTAACCTTTCTCTTCAGCGTGAGGGTTTATCACACCTTCTAATGGACATGACAGTCAAATTGCACTTCTTATCCAGGTTCTTTAAACAGGTGGGCTGAATCTTATCCAGATTTATTTGGACGTCTATAGACGTCCTAGCCGGTAGGAAGGTTAATTCTTTCATAATATCTTCATTTCTTTTGTGATCAAATTTCTCATAAACTTCATTTCTGCTGTTGTTAATCTTTGTCTTTTTGTTTTATTGTCCAGATTTCGCTCCCATACGTTAAGACTGGTAGGGCTAATGTATTGTATACTTTTAGCCTGGTTTGTTTTTGAACTAGGTTTGGTTTAAATATAGAGTTAATTACACCTGTTATTTTTAAATATTTTGCAATTTTTACATTTATATCTTTTTCATTTTCATATGTGATCATACATCCTAGGTAGTTAAATTAATTCACCTGTTCTAAGATGTTGTTATCTATTACTATTTTAGTTCTTGCTGGATCTTGTCCTTTAAAGGCCATAGTTTTTGATTTTTCTGTTGATATTATCATACCATAATCTTTGGATATCTCATTTAGATCTAAAATAGCTTTCTGTAAGTTATCTTCAGAATTTGTAATTATTATTTGGTTTCATTTAATTATTTCATTTAAGTAGATATTAAAAAGATTTGCTGAGAGGGGACATCCCTGTCGCACCCCTTGGCTTATCTCTCTTGTATATGATAGCTCGTGATTTAATCTTATTTGTATTTGATTATTTTCATATATACTTGTGATAGCTTTTAGGATATTAATATGTTAAATAATATGTTTCTTTTAACTTTGTCAAATGCTTTTTCAAAGTCAATAAATGCAATATGTGTTTCTAAATTATATTCTCTTCTTTTCTCTATTATTAATTTTAGGCAAAAGGCTGGGTCTATACATGATCGTCCTTTTCTAAATCCATTCTGTACTTCTAGAATAAAGTTTTCGGAATATTTCATTAGTTTGTTATTTAAGATTCTGCTATATATTTTGTAACAGGAATTTAATATACTGATACCTCTATAGTTTTAGGGTCATCTTTATTACCGTTCTTAAAGATAGGAATCACAATTGCTTATTTCCATTCTATTGGGGGGGATACCAGTTGAGTAAATTTTATTTAAAAATAATAAGAGTCTTTCTTTGAATCTTGTTCCTGCATATTTATATAGTTCTTAACCTAGCTTATTTTCTCCAGGTGATTTTCCGTTTCTTGTTTTTTTCAGGCTGATTTCTAATTCTTCTTCAGTTTTCGTTAATTGTTTGCCAGTTGTCTTTTTTAAAATATTTGTCTGTCCACAGTTCTGTGTAGTAATTTAGAAATTCTTCTAATTTCATTTCAGTGTTTAATTTTATGTTTTCTTTGGTATCTGCATTTAAGTGTTTCAAAATCTTATATACATTGGGTCTTATTTTATATAAATCATGTTCTAAATTAGAAACAAATTTATTCCATGATTCTCTGTCTTTTTCTGACTTCTCTTTTAGCTACGGCTCTTATTCTTTTATATTCTATTTCATCTTCTAATCTTTTACTGCTTAACCATTTGTGATAGGCTTCTTTTTTCTTTTTGATTATTTCTTTGATTGTATCATCCCAGATCTTCAGTTTTTTCTTTTATTGAATTTTTTGGTCTTTCCTAAGCTTTCATTTGCTGCTGCATTCAGTATCGTTTTTATATTAAGCCATTCTATTTCTATTTCTTCATTTTGTTTTATTTTATCTAGATATTGGTTAATTCATTGTTCATATAGCCATTGTACATTTGTGTCATTCAATAGTCTAGTTTTATAAGCAAATGTTTCAATTTTTCTTTCTGTTCTTGTTACTTGTAGCCATTTAGGTGGTAATCTTAATTTTATTTTAACAAGGAAGTGGTCACTGCTTATTTCATATCCTCTGTGAACTCTAACATCTAGTGAAAATTTTGATGTCTTTTCATTTAATATGAAGTAATCTAATATTGATTTCCATCCTCTTGCTGCCCAAGTATATTTATGTATGTCTTTATGTTTATAGAAGGAATTCATTATTTTTAGGTTATTATAAAAAATATATATATATAAAGTAATGTTTTAATAATAATACTTCCAACTAACAGTTTCCCAGATTGATTATAAAATATTATGTTAAATATTGTGGCATGATTTTTATATGAAACACTATTATGCTCTTTTGCTTCATTCTTTTAGAACATAAAAGAAAAAAAAAAAAGAAGCTTATTGCAGACTTGTAATTTTTGCCAATCTTGTGAACCTCGGCTTATAACTATTGAATAAGATGAAATAGAGAAAGTCTCAGAAGTAATGAAAACAACTACTGTAAATTTATAACTACCTAGGGACAAATCAGAAAGCCAAGTAAACCATGGATTAATACAGAGGGGATTATAAAATGTTCAGAAGGTGAGAGTGGAAAGAACCGGAGGCCAACCCTGAAATTGTGTAAGAGTGTGATGAAGAGGGGTGTGAGGAGTAGATTTTTTACATGGAGAATTGGGAGCGAATGGGACACATTACTAGAATATGTTGTTAATGCAGGGAGTGGTGAGGATTTTAAGATTCAGTATGATAAATTTGTTGTCAGTTGTGAATGAACCTGCACAATGAGTAACTCCATGGAGAGTGTGATGATACTACTGATAATAATGTAATGACAATCAAAGCAGAGCTCATTTTAAAAGTTGACAACATTAATACTATGTAAGAAAGCCAAAACTGATTGGCTAGCATATCAGTATTGTTAAGCAATATGTGCCTGTTAAACCCTTTACAAGTTAGTGCAAGGAATAACCATATGCTCTAAATTTGTACCCATTACTATGATAACCACATAACATATTTGTTTTGTCTTCAATGATATAGTTATCACTGGAGACACAAAACAAATAGAAGATATCTGGTATAAGTTTTACCAGGAAATGCTCTGAGAGAGAGAGAGAGAGATCAAACTTTTTGGGATCCCCTTCCCCCAGCAGTTAAAGAAAAGGCACCAGAGACCCTTCATATTTAATATTAAATATGAAGAGTCACACTTGCACAAAAGATTAACACTACTTGGTCATGTGTATAATTTTTTTTTACAATTCTGCAAAATCAAATAACTAGAATATATGAAAAATCTATTGGAGAAGAACAAGTGGAGTTAGAAAACGGCTATTGATTAGATCTTCACCTTGTAGGATTGCTAGTAGCCTGAGAGGAAAAAAAAAAAAAAAAAAAGGACATAGATCTTCATTGTTGTTTCGTTGATTCTATGAACAGGGAAAAATTACTCCAAATCACACACATGCATGCATACATTTCTATATATATATATATTTAGAAAGATATTTAATGACTAAAAAAACAGAGAATTAATTAAAAGCTTTAATGATAAAAAACACAACTAGTTTCAGCTTTTAACAGCCTTTATCAGGTATTTTTTAGGAAGAGGAAACAATAATAAAAACTGAAGATTCTAAAAAACTGAGAAGCACAGATAAATTGCAATACATAATTGAAATAAAAAACATTGTATTAACATTCAAGTGGTTCTTTTTTAAGAGCAATTGGCATATGCGTGGTGGCAGACTCTCGAAAACACCAGTACTGAATAACAGCAGTATTGCTATCAGGGATGTTATAGCTTAAATTGTTGTTTAAATGTTCAGGATTAAGGACCATCTCCCTGGATTCCACTATCTTTCTTTCAAATTCATCATGGCAGTTCTCGTAGATAGGCTTATACGTTGGTTATGCATTTCTAAATAACTTAGGGAATTGAAACAACGTAGATCCGAATATAAATTAAATAATACTTTAATAGATATTTCCGATATTTCGGCAATGTCTCATTGCCATTTTCTAAAGGAACTTACAAAAGGCAGGAGCACAACAGGCCCTAACAATATAGTAACTAGAAATGAAGATATGAAGCTATCTTTCTCCTAGAAGTCCTGATGGTGCCCTCTGGCGGGCTAAGTAGTCGTTCTTGGCCGTTGGGCTGAAGGTCTGCTGATGTATGCCTCCCAAATTTGGGGCAGTCGCATACAACCAAATTTATTGAGGTTTGGGGAGTTTCTTAGGGCCGAGGCTGATTCCATAAATAATCTTTCGAATTTATATTTGCTCCGGTGTATTATTTTTGCTTTCTTTCACCGTATTCTGTGGCGAGTATCCAGAGCATGGTCTGCAAGACCAGAATGGCTATATTTGTAAAACCGGTTGTAGTCCTTGTGTTCAGAAATTCTGATATTCGCTGTCCTGCCTGTTTGGCCAAAGTACGACAGTTTACAACTGCAAGGGACCTGGTATACACCAGGTAGGTCTAGGGGAAGTGGTTGGTCTTTGGTAGAGCGGATAAGGGATGCCAATTTTCTCTAAGGCCTGACAGAAACACACACACACACAGGGTGTTTCAAACAGGGGTATACAACTTTGAATGACATTAGAAGGTAAATAGCAATAGATGAACAATTTTTATTACTGCACAAATGTAGTGTAACACTTAAGTTTCAACCCAGATAGTTAAAGTTCGATATGACTGCCTCCAGTAATTTTGCAGATGTCCCCATCTGTAATCAATATCCTGCCACATGTGGCAGAGCATATCTGGCATAACTTCAGCAATGGCAGTAGTAATTCTAGAATGCAGCTCATCCAAATTGGCTAGTAGTGGTGGGACAAACACTCCATCTTTCGCAAAGCCACACAAGAAAAAATCTGTGTAACGTTTGGGGTATGTGGTGGCCATGCTACAGGCACCTCTCTACCAATCCATCTGCCTGGAAAACAGATGCTGATGTATGACCTATCGTCTGTCAGATAATATGAGGAGGTACTCTGTCTTGCTGGAAATGTAAGCATTCATCATGGTCATCTAATTATGGTATTAGGTACATTGTAGCATGTCCAGATACACACCACCAGTAATGGTAGACTCTGAAAAAAAGAAAGGTCCATATAATTTCCTCTTGTTTATGGCACAAAAAACGTTAGTCTTTGGGATGCCACAAACATGTTCTGCGATGGCGTGTGGATTTTTGCTTCTCCAAATTCTGCAGTTGTGAGTACTTACTTGCCCACTTACATGAAAAGTGCACTTGCCACTGAAAACAATCGTGTCCTAAAAGTCCTCATTTTGTTTTATACTCCTGATCATTTCTGTACAGAAATCCTGGCTTGTCTTCTTATCGTCTTTTTTCAAATGTTATATAAGGGTAAATTTGTAGGGCCTTAAATGTAGATGCTGTCGTAAAAAAAACACACCACATGGTCACATGTGGAACTGCAATTTGCCGAGATGCCAGTCTGGTTGATTTTCCAGGGCTTCTCTGGAAATTTTCTCGAACTTCTTCCACAACTGCATCGGCAGCAAGTGCCCTTCCCGTTGACCTTGGATGACTCACAGAACAGCCTGCTTCCACAAAATTCTTGTGCCATGTGTAGATTATGCATCTACTAGGTCTTTGCTGTACTGCATGCGAAAATTCCTCTGAACTTGTGTTGTACACTTCATTTTCTCAAACCAAAACACACAATGTGCTCACTCTTGACCATCAAAAGTAGCCATTTGCAAATTGTGTGATGTACCATGCCATCTAGTGTTGTCATTTGGTAATAAAGTTATGTCACCAAAAATTTGTGTTTCACTACATTATGACACTTACTCAACTTTTGTATATCTTCCAGAGTTATTCTCTGGTCTCCTGCAAAGTTGCACACACTCACACACACAGAGATATATAGTGAGGATATAGATTATGAAATACTTAGATTATTAACTATATATTATTAGAACACTAAAATAATGATTATGGTAATATCAATATACAACTGCTGAGTATGACGAGAGATGTGATGCAGAATTGTCTACCTCATTTCATCCCACTTGTTAACTTCTTTATTGAAGATTTTATAATTTAGTACCGGAAAAAGAAAGGATGATAAACAGAAGACATATCACTCATTTGCAGATGACATTGTTATATTACAGATACTAATACTAATCTGCTATAATTACAGATACAAACTTAGAAGAAACACACACACACACACACACACTGAATTAGAAACTTTTATTTAATATCATGTTACATCTCCTTTAGCTCGAATTACACATATGCAGTTTGTCATAGATTCCACAAGGTGTTGGATTGCATTTACAACATAGATGCAACATAGTCTACAACATAACAGTCCTTTAACTGGCTGAAATTTGATGACAGAGGACTTTGCTCTGAGTGTTTTTCTAACATGTCCCATACGTTCTCAATGGGATTCAAATCAAAGATTTGTGGTGGCCAGGGTTGCTGTCGTACTCGCTGAACCTAATGAACAATTCTTGTGCAATGGACAGTAGCATTGTTGTCCATGAAACAACCATTACCTGCTGGATAAAAAGTTGGCATTGCAGATGGAGTTGATCGCCAACATCATTCAGATATTCCTTAGAGGACATCTGATCTTCCAGCAATATCAGGGGACCTGTTCCATACATGGCCACACTGTGATCGCACTTTCAGAAACTTGTGTTTTTTCACTGTAAGCTGAGTTCATGTGGCTCCCACCAACTTCTCTGCCTACCATTGGTACAGAACAAGATGTTCTGTGACTTGTTGGACTACATGGCCTTCATTAAATTATCCACTCAATTGCTTGAAACAGGAAGTCTGTTTGTCCATACAAGCCTTCTTAGACAATGACAATGTCATTTCTGCCAGACTGTCTTACGACGACAGTTATCTCCCTTAGACAAGCAATATAGGTAATTTTTCCGCTGATTAAACTCTTAGGATATTTGACCCTTTGAGAAACCAGTTAGCTCTGCTGTTTTCGAAATTGTGGCTCCAGCCAGGATGTTATTTATTTTTAACAGTATGGATGACAACACGGAAAGATAAGAAACCTGCAGTTAGCCCTGTATCAAACTCCAAATGATCCTTTATTTTTTTTCATTGTGACGAACACCATTGAGGATTGACAAGCAGCATTCTTAAATAGTTGCCAAGAACACATGGTGACATTGCTCGTTGAGCAATGATGCATGTGACCAAGTATTTTGCATGCATTCTGTGTATGTGGTATTTACGTACATCTGCATAAAGGTTTCTGATTTAGTGGCCAGTGTATATATATATATATATATATAATATAAATTTTTAAAAAATCAGCAGAGAAAATAACTATAATTTTAAACAATCAAGCAGTGGCGGCCGGTGAAAATTTTAAGTGGTGGTGCTGCATATACAAAATAAGAAAAAATAATTCATTTTTTTCTGATCAGTAACTAATTTATTAATAAGTAAATTTACATATTACAAGTTTGCAAGATTCCCTGACTAAATTGAATAACTGTTATAATAGATATGGTATGAAGGTCAGCAATAAAAAGACAATGAAAATAGGTAGAATCGTTGAAAATATCAACTGTGTTGTGAATGGAGAACCTGTGGAACAAGTAAAACATTTCAGCTGCTTAGGCACGATTTTTAGTGAAGATGGTAAATTAAATATGGAAATAGGCAACAGAATCAACAAAGCTGGTATGGTAGGAAGTCAATTGAATAAATTCATATGGAATAAGAGAGAAATTAGTCGGAACACTAAATTAGCTGTATACAAGACAGTGTTCAAACCAGTTTTAACTTATGGATCTGAGAGATGGGTCAGAAGTAAAACACTTGACCAAAGACTAGAGACCGCAGATATGAGAGCTGAGAAAGATTAGATGCGTGAACAGATGGCATCAATGGCAATATTTTTAAAAATGAGGATATTAGGAAAGAACTAGACATTGTCAGCATCCAGGAATGTGTTAGCAGAGCTAATCTCAGGTGGTATGGTCATTTAAACAGAATGGGCAAGGAAAGTTTAGCAAAGCAAGTGTTCTCTGCCAGGTTGGCAGGAAAATGACCCAGAGGAAGACAAAGATATAGGTGGATTGATACGGTACAATAGACGATAGAAATATAAGATCTGATAATGTTGGAGTTTTGACAAGTAACAGACTGATTTGGAAGAAAATTGTAGATAGGAAGTTAGTAATGATGTAATTTTTTCATGTAATACTATCATATCCTGTTCACCCCTTGAGGGTGTATATCAGGAATTTGATGATGATGATGACATATTACAAAAATTGCTTTATTAAAAACATTTCACCCTCACTACAAACACACACCAATAATAAAAGTTTCGTATACAGATATAACGCGCGCAAGCATACAATATGTGTGTAGTGACACTACTCAACGAGTAATGTTGGTTTCCACATTCCAACACTGTGTTAGATCGCAGTGCATTTGTTTTGTGTAACGATAATTGAGAAAATACAATTCTTTTCATATTTTTGACAGTGACAATTGTCATAATTCAGCCTTGTATTTATAATAAATAATTATATGTTATTTTAACAGAATAAAATAAGATTTATCAAAAATATTTCACCCTCACCATGAACACACACCAATAATAAAAGTTTTGTATCTCACAGAAATAATGCAAGCATACAATTTATCTGTAGTGACACTGCTCAACAAGCAGTGTCAGATTCACTTGTTATGTGCAGTGGCAAGTGCAAACAAATATCGGCGAGTCCAGCCAGAACTGACTGAACGTGATAATTCCGACACTGCGTTAGATCGCACTGCATTTGTTTCGTAATCTAAAGCGTTAATCGAACAATTCCAATTATTAACTATTCACAGTGTCGAAACATAAGCTATAACCTTTAACATGTTGTATTACGTTTATATAATTTTGTAAGCATTGTTATTATTTATAAACACAAACAAAATTTAATTTTTTTGTTTTTTTCCTTGGGGGTGCTGCAGTGTTGCAGTGCTTATGTACAAGCTGCCACTGCAATCAAGTAATAAAACAAGCAAATAGTTTTAAGTACTGAAGATCATTGATCACCATCTGATTTAAAAGATACTGCAGTGATTAACTACATCTCAGTAGGATGAACAATGATGACTAAATTACAAAAAATATGGAAAAGTGATAAATTACTTTTCCATATTTTATTTTATTTTATCCATCGACTTGAAACAAGCTTTATGAGTAAGTTATTATTCCTGCTATCCTTTATGGAGCTGAGATATGGATAATTGGATGCATAAAGATATTTCTTTTTAAAATGGCTCTGGAAAATCATTAAAACACACTGGACAGAATTTAAAAAAAATTAACGAATTGGATATCAACTTGATGCATTACATATAGTTGTAGATGCTTTCAAATGACAAGAGTTGGAATAGTTCGGTCACATAGAATGCCTCCAGAAACATTAGAGGCTGATTCTGAATGGACAGATGAAAAGATTATGATCCTGTGGCCACAAATAATATGTTTATAGGTATTACAAACAGAATACAAACGTAGTTTATTTTATTCGTGTGGGATTCCTCCAATCCTAGACTGCCCCTGAGGACTGGTTGAGCCCTCCTAATGAGGGATTAAATGTTTTTTTTTCCTTCTTTTTTTTTGACTGTAGCAGCATGTGTTCACAGGGCCAGTTTGCTTATTCTGAGGGATGAAAAACCTGAGTTTCCAGGTGAAAAAATCCCTCTACCACCATATGAGACTGACCAACGCTCGCCTTTAATCGAAACAGACCAGATAGAGGAGGTTCCTCACATCATGAACAGGAATCGAACTCTGGTCTTTCTGACCAAAGGGCTTCGTCTATACTGACTGAATTATGGAGGTCCTAGGACAGAAGAGATAAGATTCTTGAGAAAGTATTTCACTTTTATTTATTTCAGCTATTTAGGCAGAGTTTTTAGTGGAGATGGCAAGTTAATGTGGCAATAGACAACAGAATAAGTAAAGCTGTTATGGTGGGAGCTGCTGAATAAATTTATATGGAATAAGAGAGAAATTTGCAAAAACACCAAGCTAGTAGTATATAAGATAGTGTTCAAACCAACTTTAAGTTATGGATCTTAGAGTTGGGTAAGAAACAAAACACTTGATCAAAGACTAGAGACCCCATATGAGGGTTCCGAGAAAAATTATGGGCCTGAACAGATGTCAGCAATGGCAGAATCATATTAAAAATGAAGACATTAGGAAGAAACTTGACATTGTTTGCATTCAAGAATGTGTGAGCAGAGCTAACACTAAGATGGTATTGTCACTTAAATAGAATGGGAGAGGAAGGATTAGCAAAACAGATGTTTGATTCCAAGATGGCAGGAAAAAGACCAAGGTCTAAGTGGATTGCTTCATTTACAAGTGCATTAGAAGAAGAACGTAATGTTAGATGTGACAATATTGGAATACTGACAAGTACTAGACTAATTTGAAGGAAAATCATTTATAGGAGATTAATAATCATGTAAAGTTAATCATGTAGTGCTGTGATAATAGCTTGAACACTCATTGAGGGTACATATCAGGAAATTGATGATAAAGAATTATTATAATTCTGATCTATGCACCTGATTCTCTGATTTTATATTCATTCCTGTTGTACTTAATAGAATGTTTCTTAGAGTTTCAGAACCTAAACACTGTTTGTTGTTGTAAGGATACTTGTGCCATAATGTTTCTTAAAATGCACACAATAACACAAGAAAAAATTAATAAAATTTAATAAAAAGCCCTATATTTTGATCTGAAAATTACTGATAATCTTCAGTGGCATTAGGTAATAGAATATAAGGTAGTGAACAAATTTAAAATGAGAGCTGCATCATAAAGTAAATAATACAATTAAGTAAATATTAGCATTTATTTAATTGTATTATTTTTTAAAAAACTTAATTATATGTAATTAGAACAAGACTTTTCCATATTTTTGAAAGTGGAAGGCAGTCATTCTGATTCAAGTTCGAATGATGGAGCAAGGCTTCAGCACTTTCTTTAAATGTTGTTCAAATTTATAACTACATCATAAGATATTTCCGACCATAAGGTATTGTGGTCAGTAATTATTCCTTACTGACCACAATACAAGACCGGTGTTCTTGTATTCTTTTCTCCACTGAATGTCCAGTTTGGCTGAAATAAGAGAAGTGACAATCGCATGGAATTTGGTAGATGCCAGGAAGAGCCAGAGGGGAGTATTTATCTTTAGATGATGGGAACCATGAAGGTGTTGAATGGAATAACCGTTGTTACTAGATTATATTTAGTGAGAATTCTCTAGATTGGTTCCAAATGTTAGCAATGTATGGAATAGGAATTCTACTAACTGTTTCCTTATTATTTGAGCTACAGTTATAGGCATGAAAAATATGTTGTGTGGTCTGCTCTGAAAAGCAGTTGAGTTTTACGTATCATTTTATGTTTAAAAGTTCTTGCTATAGTTATTGTGGTGTAGAACATATAGTTCTACACTAACGCTTGTCTTCGTGTGACCTAATTACTTGCGTTTATTGAAAACCTGCCTTGATGGGATGCTATATTCAAAAATAACAATCAGCTCATCATCCCTGCCAGAAGACTGGAATTATTAAGTTTGATGCATCATGCTCACACTATATGTTCTACACTGAAACAACTACAGCAAGAACTTTTAAACATCAAATAATATATGAAACTCTGTGGCTTTTCAGAGTGGACCATACAACATATTTTTGATGCCTAGAACCATAACTCAAATAATAAGGAAACAGTACATAGAATCTCTATTCCATGCATTGCTTGCATTTCAGAACTAATCTCGAGAATTTTTGATAAATATAATCTCTTGATGTTTATTCCATTCAACAAAGCATCTTTATGGTTCCCATCATCTAAAGATAACACTCCCCTCTGGCTCTTCCTGGCATCTACCAAATTCCATGTGATTGTCACATCCCTTATTTCAGCCAACCTTGGATGTTCAGTGGAGAAAAGGAGTACAAGAGCACCAGTCCCATGTCATCAACGGGATACCTGAGAAATCTGGCTTTGCACATCATGTAATGAATACTGACCACAATATCTTATGGTCTGAAACATGATTGTTTCATTATCCAAACTTGAATCAGAACAACTGCCTTTCATCTTGAAAAATATGGGAAAGTCTTATTCTCATGTAAAATTATTTTTTTAAATCATTAGTTATACAGTTAAGTAAATACTAATAATACTATGTTTTCTCAGTTTTTGCTTTGCACTGATCTATGAATAACATGATGCAGCTGTCACTGTTTTAAATTTGTTCATATAATACTCAACATAATTAGCAAAGCTGGTATGCTAGGCAATTAGTTGAATAAATTTGTATGGAATAAGAAAGAAATTAGTCAAAACCATAAATTAGCTGTATGCAAGACAGATAATTTACTATCTGGATCCGAGAGTTCGGTTAGAAATAAAACCCTTGACCTAGACTGGAGACTACAGATATGAGAGTTCTGAGAAAGATTAGTGGAGTGAGTAGAGTCAGTGTGAGATACTGACATCAATGGCAGTATCGCATTAAAAGGAGGACATTAGGAAAGAATTTGCCATTGTTAGCATTCAGGAATGTGTTAGTAGATCTGATTTCAGATGGTATTCGTCACTTAAGAATGGGAGAGGAAAGACTAACAAAATAAGCGTTCTTTTGCCAGGTTGGCAGGAAAAAGACCAAGATGTAGGAAGATTGGTACAGTAAAGAGTATCTTAGAAGGCAGAAATGTAAGATCTGACAATGTTGAAGTCTTGACAGATAACAGATTAATTTGGAAGAAAATTGTTGATCAGAAGTTAGTAATGATGTAACTTTTTCATGGTGTACTATCATAATATCCTGTACATCTCCCTAAGGGTAGATATCAGGAATTTGATGGTAGAATACGGAAAGCTGATGTTGTAGAGAGCTAATTGAAATTTATCTCTAATAAGAGAGAAATTTTCCGAACTAGCAGTATACAAGATAATATCAAGCTGATTTTAACTTATGGATCTGAAGTTGGGTTTGAAATAACTGTTTGGACCTTGTGCCCCAGACAGTTATTTCCAGCCATTAATTTGAAAGCTAGAGACATTAATAAAACAGTTAATTGAAGGCCAGACACTACATTTAGAATTCTGACTAAAATTAGGAGAGTGGGTAGGTGACAAATGTCAGAATCATAATAAAAAATTAAAATATTAAAAACTAACTTAACATTGTTAGTATTCAAGAATGTGTGAACAGTACTAATCTGAGTGGGTATAGTCATTTAAATAGCATAGGAGAGAAACATTAGCAAGTAGGTGTTTGATGCCAGGATGTCAAGCTAAAAGACTCAGAGGAAGAATATCTAGGCCAGTTGATGCATTTGGTGGTTCTGATGATATTGGGACCTGGCAAATAACAGATCATTTTAAGAGAAAATTGTTTGATAGGTAGCTAGTAATAATATTCAGTAATATCATAGTATCCTATATACCTGTTGAGGTTGTGTGTGTGTGTGTAAGATATATCAAATCATATGATAGTGAAATTATATTTCGTGGTTACCCCCTAAAATTACTCCATTCTCTGGATTCTAAGCCATTTGAAAGGTGGAATGCACAAGTCTGTAACTAGATAACTTACTGTAGTGTGATTGGAAGAATAGCAGAACAACATTGCACCCTTCAATTGGAAAAGACCTGGGTTCGATTCTCGTCATGACAAGGGGAAGCCTTATATCGGCTTTTTCAGTTGAAGTTGAGTTAGCTGATCTCATACAGTGGTAGCAGGGTTTTTTCTCCCAGAAATGCGGGTTCTTCATCCTGCGTAGACAAATCGGCCTTCAGGACACATCCAATTTACAGACTAAAAATACTATTGTTGGTGATGATGGGCGATAGATGGCATCGATGGTAGTAGTGTCGTAGTTGGAAAATTAAATAGTAGTGGAGAGGATGAGATATATTTAGCGAAGTAGAGTAGTGTGCCTTCCCACAACGAGCCCTTGGACTCCCTAGAAGTCTCATGTAATAATAATAATAAACACTATCAGCACCAACAATCTGATACTCCATAATAGCAGTAATTGTATTGTTTGCATCACTTATATAGCTTGGGATTTATCTGTCAGGTGAAGAAGCGTTAAGTAATGGCCTAAACCATGTATATAAATCTAGAGGTGCACATTTTAGGATTGCATTAGATGAATATATGATCTATTCTTTAGGAGCAGAGACTGGCAAGTCAAAACAGTGTTTTTATATAAGGATGTCTATGAGTAAAGAGAGAAAGAAAAAAGGGAAAACCCTTCCAAGAACTGAGCATTAAGGTGAGCTGATTATTGCTGCTAAGTTCCAGTATATTAAGCATGCTCTTGACTCCTCCTTCAGCACTGTCTGTGAGCTATATTTCATCATAATCTGAAATATTTGTTAAACCTTATGCACAGAACCATGAGATGCTGTGAAAGTAACTTCTAAACTGATGCAATTGGAAACATTATTATTATTATTTGGGCACCTCCATGGAGTTGCAAGACTTATCGTGGGATACCCAAACTATCAA
Organism: Typopeltis vanoorti; assembly: GCF_054136105.1. NCBI lineage: Eukaryota > Metazoa > Arthropoda > Arachnida > Uropygi > Thelyphonidae > Typopeltis > Typopeltis vanoorti. Next base: position 27,162,967 of record NC_143564.1, on the reverse strand, counting down.
CACTATCTTTCATACCTCTCCTTGAAACCATTAATAGACAAAGGATATGCTAACCACCCAGCCTGGTCGGCTGAGTGGTTAGCATATCCACTCTCCAGCCAAAAGGCTGTGGGTTCGAATCCCACTATGAGCATGGATGTTTGTGATTGTCTGTGAAAATGCTAGTGGTGGTGGTAGGCAGTAGTGGCGCTGGTGCAGATGATGATGGAGAGATGTAAAGTAGGTGCCCTCCCTCGATGAATCTTAGGACTCCCTGGAGGTGTCGTGTAATAATAATAATAAAAAGCGATAACTTACTCGGGGAACCCATTCTATTCATTCACCATTCTCCAAGTGAAAAATGTAATCCTCATACCCTTGCTTCCTAACTTCCAGAGGTGACCTCTTGTTCTGACCTAGCCTCCCAACTAGCCAAGTGCTGAAACATTTACCTTGCATCAGTCCTATAAAAGCCTTATAGTAAGGTAACTTAAATATTTCTATCATATCTCTCTTTTTCTTCTGCCAACCAGTTTTTGCATTTCACAAACCCTCAATCTATCCTCATAGGGAGCATTCCACAGAACACTTACTATCCTTTCCATCACTTCCTCATCCCCAGAAAACCTAGGTGACTAGACCTGAGCACAGTATTCCAGATATGGTCATATCAAGGCTTTATAAAGAGGAATGATGACAGCTCCCTTATCTCTACTGGTTGGTGTGTTCTTTAATAACTAAGTAATCCTGTGAGCCACCCTGGCTACTTGGCTGTATGCTCTCTAAACTTCAGCTCTCTCTCTGCTACTACCCCCAAATCCCTGGCTTCACCAGTTTTCAGGAGTACAGTTCCTCAGTGTGATACACAGCTTGTAAATGTAATCTTTTTATCCCAAAATGTATAACTTGACACTTTTCCACATTAAATTGGCATGCATCCATTATGTTCTGCCCATACTGTTAGCCTATTGCAAGCACTTCACTTTGATTAACTATTACCCTACCCAACTTTGTTTTATCTGCAAACAACTGAATATCTCCCTTCAAATTATTTCCTATATTATTTATGTACAAATTAAACAGCAGTAGTCCTAGCACAGAGCTCTGTAGCACACCGCTGCTAATATGCTTTTTCCTGGATTCTGTTCTATCATATACTACTTTTGGTATCTGTCCATCAGCCAACCTCTATCCATCCCCATTTGATGCAGTTAGCATAAGAGTATTCCCTGTGGTAACCTTTCAAATGCCTTTGCAAAATTCATCAGCAGCATCGTGTAGTCCTTCCCTTTATCCAGCTCAGTGGTCATTCTATTACAAAAAGTTAGTAGATTATTAAGGTATGTCCACCCTTCAGAAAGCTATGCTGTCCCATCATAGACTATTATATTCTTATCCATCCCTATTTCTGAATTCTCTTTTTGACTTACTTTTCTAGTAATTTTACCACCACTCCTGAGATACTAATTGGTCTATAATTTGCTACCACAGACTTAGATCCTTAAATGAATTATCACTTTGCCAGATCTGGCCTTAAATTAAACAGCCTAGTCAAAGGCATTGCCAGTTTCCCCTACTCATTCTCGTAAAACACAAGCCAATATCCCATCCAATCCCACAGCTGTATTTGCATTTAGATTCTGCAGTATACCAAGTACCTCCAATCCTTAAAAACCTCTTTTCTCAGATCAGTCGCTGTCACTTGTGTTATAACAGTATCTTCACTTGGGTGATTATACCCTTGCAAAATTATCACTCAGTAGCTCAATAATTTTGTCTGCCTCTGTTACCTCTCTGCCATTTGCGTTCATTAAAGTTATTCTTCCTCCTACTTGCCACATTATGAAAAACCTCTTTGGAATTTCCTTTTGCCTCTTCAGCTGATTTTTTTTGTCATCTGATCTTGCCTTCTTTACCATGCTGCTCACCTTTCTTGCCTGATCTTTATACTGTTCATGAGTTAGTTGGTTATCTATATCCTTATATATACCCTCCACAATATTTTATTTGTGTACAGCTCGTGCTTAATGATACTAATCATCCATCAAACTCCTACCCCATTTACCCTCTCAACCTTGGGTATATACTATGATATTGCTTCCTCCAGATACCCCTTGACTATCCCCCATGCACTTCGATATCCTCTCATTACAGATCTTTATATCATGCTACTGCCTCTTAAGTGTATCATAATCACCTAGTTCCACATATACCTCCTCTTAACTGTAATATCCATGTTTTGCTACTTCCCAAGTCAAATCCACTTGATCACTTCTCCAATCAGAGCAATGTATCCATCTTAGTTATGAACAGGTCTTCTGATCCTATATTAAGATCTAACACTCTTGTATCCTGAGTCCCCTCCATCTGCTTCAAGTAATTATCTCTCAGTAAGTGTATAAATTCCATTTCCTTCCTGCTATGTGATCTTTACTCCTTCCAATCTATATCTTCCCCATACCCATAATAATTACTCGACTTGTACTCATTATACTAGTCTACTGATGCATATCATCTCTGGCATATAGCAGTAACCAGTTTTATATTTTGCTGTACTGGCCTCATTCTCGCACCAGATGGACTCAAAAGAACTGCTGTCTGCATGACTGACTCCTGTTCTTGTTGGCAGAAATTCATCTGCTATCATCAGCAGTACCCCCATACTCCTGTCCTGTCTACACTATCTTCCCTAAAAATACTAAATCCATCATGTTCTATCCTCGTAACTACATCATCTGCTTGTTAGCCAAGTCTCACCAATGTATAATGTTACAAGGTTGCACTAATAAATGCCAAAAACTCCTGCCTCTTGTTCCTGATACTTCTGGCATTAGTATATAAGAACTTCAGCATTTGGAAGTATCAGGAACAAGAGGCAAGAGTGGGTACCTTCATACATGCTTGTGTGCACCTGTCGTAATTTTAGTAGTTTTCCTGACTTTGCACTTGCTCGGTGAATAAAGCTCTCTCTAGACACCTAACTCCAAATCCATTTAAGTGCAATCCATCAGCAATGTACAAATCTTTAAGTCCATCCAACTCAGGCCATAGGTCTGGTCACATCATTCCTTCTGCACAACCTGCCTATTGAATTATCGTCCTCCATCTCACTTCACCTCTATCATAGTGTGACAACAGACTTCCCTCTCACTCTTTTTTTTTTGTCTCTTCCAATAACTTGCACATATTCCCTTATACAGTACTTCTCACCTCTCAAGTCATTGGTTCCAGCCAAAACAATCAATTCTTTAACCTTCCCTTTCTGCATTGTGATAGTATTACTAATATTAATTTTCACACAAGGGAAACAAGATTTTGTAGTACTTTTTGGGACGTATCCCCTTATTATTGAACCACTTTAAAAAATTATCTGCTTATGCTCTTTCTCTCATTTATTCTTACAGTATTATTTTTGGCTTCAGACCTCGTGCTTTTTTTTCTGTTCACAGTTCAACTAAGCTCTTGCTGCTTCTCCAGTCCATCTTTCCAGCACATTTGGATCAACTTCCCTGTGTTCTGTTCTAATGCAAGTTCATACAATTTGTTTCTCTTAATGGAACATGAGGCATAAATGGGTTAAATAAAGTGCATATCAGTAAATCGATCTTATCAATTGAATGATCAGATCAGTCTGTAAATTGCACATCATTCAGAAACATTGTTGTGGAGATGAAATTTCTTTAATCACACCATTCAGATGGTTAATATTCATATTGAGGGAATGTGAGATGCACAGTTATTTATTTATTTATTTACTACTGCTGTTTCCTAAGCCCACATTAAGAATATTTTATATGGGCATGGTCCACTTTTCCGAATCTAGAGGCATTGTAACATTATTGGTTAAAAATTTCCTCATTAATGGAATCTGTTCTCTTTAAATTTTAGCTGTTATTAGGAATGGGGGAAGTATCACGTAATACCCAGGTATAGTTTCAAAATTTCTGTCTAGGTATTATACTGCCCAGCACGAAGTAAGTTTTGATTATGATTAATATCAGTATTGTGAAATTTAGTCTACTTAGTTGGAGAACTATTGTATATATATATATTCAAATCTTACATATTTTGTTTGCCTTTTCTGGATTTTAAAGTATGAATTTACCACTCATTTAGCTTATATTATCTGTTAATATATATATAAAATAAACTCCTGTGTATTACATAACTAAACTTGTTTAAATTTGTAGACATAAATTTAACCTTTCAACTTTTTTTTTTTTTTTCATGTGATAAACATCTTGAGGACAAAGATACAAAATAAAGTTTTGAAATATCTAGATCAATTCCATAGAATTCAAAATTTCATTAGCTTTTATTGATTTATACATTCATTTATTTAGTTCAATGATTTAGGCTTTTATTTGCATAGGTAATTATGAAATCATTTTTAACTTGCAAATTGTCATTTAATAGGAAATAACTTCAGAAGTTGATGTAAAATATCAGATTCACCTGTGTCATGTTCAGCTGAAACAGTTTACTCAAGCAATTGGAGTGGTAAGAAAACAGTTTAATGCAGTCATCGTATATTTTATTATGTAGCAATCATTAAAATAACTGCTGTTTCTTACTGTGTAACTTTCAATAAGTTTAAGTAAAACGAGAGAAAATTTAACTCCAAGAATACATATGGAAAAGGCTTAGGCATCATTGATTATTCATAATAATGCTTCATGGTGTAAATAAACACCAAGAGATGAATAATATTTTGCTGGTTTTCTACCTAGCATCATCAGAGGCACACATAGCTGAACTAAGTAATTGTGGAAAACAATTCAAATTTTAATAGAAACCGGAACTGATATGTCCTTGCATGGGTAAGGACATAAGTTCTGTTTTCCCTCTATGGGCCAGATAATCATAAAGTTAATTTAGAGAAGTCAGGTTATCAGACCTCAAAATCTTTGATAAATTAATGCAACCATACTTGTTGAGGTCTGGAAAGTGTCGATGCTGATTCTGATAATAGTATGTCAGACCTATAACGACTTATGTGTAATATAGATGTTTTCCTCATTTTAATCCTATATGAAGCAGTATCAAGAGCATGGTCTGCTAATCCCAACTTGTCATACAGATGATCACAGATGTAATTTTTGTGTTCTTCAAGGCAGATGTTAACTGATCCACCACTCTGTCCAAAGTAGGCTAAACTGTAGGCACGGGGAACTTTATAAACTCCAGGATGTTCAAGAGAATGCAGTTGATCTTTAGGAGAACAAATGAAGGTTCATCTGTTCTCCTAAAGCTAAGCTGAACAAAAGGCAGAAAGCAGCATGGAGATCATATTTGCAGAAACTTTGGCTGTTTTTTCTGATCTACCCTTAACATATGGGATGGGAATAGTTTTGCCATGATCCTCTGTGTGTTGGGTGTAGGAGCAATAGGATCACATGCAGTATTTTATCTATTTTTGTAGTCTTTATCTATAGATTTAAAAGGTGTTGGGAAGCTCTCTGAGCTCATTTTCAGGGACTGTCATTAGAACAAATAGTCATGGCTTGGTGAGTAGTATTTTGAGGATTCCACAATGTTGGGAAGGATGGTGATGTGGTTTATGTAAATACCTTCCTATATATGTGTGGGTTTTCTCTAAATGGAAAAGGATAATGAGCCATTAAGAAGTTGTCACTAGTGTATCTAGAAAGAGGAGACTATAGTGAAGTTTATTTTAGAATGTTGGCTGGTGTCTGGACCATGAGGTTAAATAGTGAACACATCATCAACAAAATGCAGCAAAACTATTGGCCTGACCTCAACATGAGTCTTTAGATTCCATGGAGGTCTGGTGTTAATAATAAAGTATGGTTGCATTAATTTACCAAAGATCTGATAGCCTGACTTATCTAAATTAACTTCATGGTTATTCAACTCATGGAAGGACATTACTGTCCGACCACAGATGCAAGAACCGTGGCTAGCATGGTGCCAAGAAGAGTTAGTTCATGTTGAAGGGGAGAAAGGAATAAGGCGATGTACAAATTCTTCACTAACATGCAAATTCACGTATTTTATACATAAAATTTTCCAACTGTTGTACAAGCCAAATAGTTACCACTAAAAACTAGAATTTTCCATCAAAAAGAGCTAATTTTCCGACATATAATAATAAACACTCATCATTGATTACCGTATTATCGGAATGGATTTAGTCAACACAACCATGGGCATAATTTTGTCATCTCGCTCTAAAAAAGTATCAGTTTTGGAAATAATGACTAGCGTGGAATGTGCTATCTATAGACTTGCTGGCTAACAACATTTGTTTGGATGTGGCTAGTATTCTAACGAAATTCAAGCCTCCCAAGAATGACATTCCACCTAAAGAAATATCAGTCCTTAAAAAGTTATATAGGAATAAATAAATGATTGTTATAATTTATTTATTATAACAGATAAAGGAAATACAACTCTGATTTTGAACCAAGCAGATTACAACAGAAAAATGAATCATCTTCTTAAAGACTCATCTACTTGTCAGATTATAGATTGAGATCCCTCAAAATGCCAAAAGAAAGAAGTGTATAAATTATTTAAAAAAAGTTACATCTTGGCCCAAAGAAATTACCAAAAAGCTTAAACCTTATGTCAATTGACTCAGGATATATGGGGGTCTCTAAAATTCACAAACCTAATACTCCCTTCATTAAATAGTAGACAGCACATTTTTTTATAGTTAACTCACTGATATGACTCCTGAACTTAAATTTTCTGATTGATCAGAAAATTAAGTTTGGTTTCTAAAGCCTGCCCATTCAAATTAGTCATCCCTCGACGGGGTTCCGTTCCATCCAGCAGGATGTAAGTTGATACATTAAATCAACAGTGTTATAGGGATTAATTGTAATAAGTATACTGTCATTTTAATTTTTAAGCCCCTTATAAAACTGTATTGTGCATTACAGAGGGACACTATAAAACAGGAGAATAACGACCCAAATCTTCCTCCACAATCGCATCTTCATCACGTCCCCTATGTGAAGGACCAGAGATTGTAGGCTCTTCTGTAATCTTTGTTTTTTTGATGAAAATGTTCATTGTGCTTTGCTTATTCCTCTTCTTTTCATCATAAATTTTTTATCGCAAACAAACACATCATGTACTTTCCTTTCTACTAATAAGTAGTGTTCAACATTGGGGGTCCATGTCTTCAGCCATTTTGAGAACATTGCTAACTGCAGAGACATTTCTGCAAGACCACTTCACTGTAAATTGTTTAACTACCTCTTCTTGTTCCTCTTTTCCCTCTTCCTTTTCTCGTTCTTCCTCTTCTGCAGTACGTTGTTCCTCCAGTTCGACCAATTCTTTGTTGGTCACCAGGGGCAATTTCTGTGAGTGGAATTATGTCATCATCATCATTCACTTTGAGATTGTTTGCTAGGCCCACTATTTCTTCACTCAATTTATAAAGGTCTTCATTTTTTTGAAAACTACCAAAATCATGCACGAACCTTTTTAGTGTCTTTTTCCATATGCCACTCACACGTTGAGAAATCACTTCGTCCCAAGCCTTAGCAATATTTTTAATAGCATGATAAATATTTAATGCTTTCCAGAATTGTATGAGAATCTGGTCGTTTCTTTCAGTAGCAGAAATGGCTTGTGAAAAAGTTCTCTGTAGATAATAAGCCTTAACACGTTCATTGCCAATCACGCGATGCGAGCTCTCACCGTTCGGCCGATCACGCGTTATCGCGTGGACGTCGCTATCAAGTAAAAAAAAATTGGCCACAACACGAAATTCCAATTTTCAGCTTGGCAATGAACGTGTTAACCACTACAAGAGCTCCCTGATCTATCGGTTGGATCGATGAAGTAGTGTTTGGAGAGAGAAACATAACCTTGAAATTGGTGAAGATCACCGATATAAGATGGATGACCTGGAGCATTACCTAGAATTAATAAAATTTTAAATTCTACATTTTCTTTCACACAATAGCTTTCCATTTTACTCGCATTACAGTTGATTAAGGTATCTGCAAACAATTTTTGAGTCATCCATGGCTTCTTATATCGCCGCTAATGAACTGAATAGGAAGAGTATTCTTCCTGATGTTTTTGAAGGTTCATGGATTCTCATTGTGCCATATCAAAAATGGTTTCACTTTATATCCAGCAACATTATCCCCTAACAGAATCGTAACACGGTCTTTAAGAGCTTTGAAACCAGGCATAGATTTTAGCTTTTTGGTGGATGAATTGTCCGCTCAGGCATTTTTTTTCTGAAACAAGAAGGTCTCATCCATATTAAATATTTTCTGTGGCAAATAATTTTCCTCTGTAATTTTATCCAATTTCTCCACAAACTCCTTGGCAGCCTTCTCATTGGAACTTGCAGATTCGCCATACATTTTCACATTATGCAGTGCAAAACGCTGCTTGAATCTCATGAACAAATCGGAAGAAGCATTGAATTCGTAGTCGTAATTGGGTCCTGCTTCCTCCTTCAGCATGTTGAAGAGACTTCAACAATCACCAATAGGACCTTATCGTTGAACTTGCAACTTTGTTTCAAGATCAATTGCTCGACTCTTTTTCTGTGATTATTCACTAGGTTTTTTATTTGAGCCTGTACAGGCCATCTAGCACAAAATATCGCAAAAATATTTAACGATAAATACACAAATAACCTATTTTTTAAAAACCTAAAATCAACAGAGGAACTGTTAAAGCCACATGCCAACTGCTGAGGGAGGCTACCGCTGAATGCACTGTTGCCATTATGTATGATGCATTGTTGCTAACTAGAAACCTTTATGCTGGCTTGTTCGAAAGTATAGTCGAAAATGTTATTTATTATTCCATTATGGGATTACGGACATGATCCCATAATGGAATAAATAACATTTTCGAAACATTTTTTTTTTGACATTTTCGAAACGTTTTTTAATAATGGAAAAGTGGACTAGGACTTTGAAAAGAAGAGCAAATGAAACTGGTGATGCTAACCCTAATTGTGATACATGTGTTGTAGCTTGATTTACAACAATCAGATTTACAACACATGTGTGATACATGTGTTGTAAATCTGATACTATTAAAGTAGAAGAAACAAGTAGTTCAAAGAAAAAATACAGTAGGAAATATAACAGTTCATATTTGGAATTCAGATGCACTTGGTGTGGAGATGAAAGTGAACAGAAACCTCAGAAAGTGTGTTTTGTGTTATGAAGTGTTGTTGAACGAGTGCATGAAACTTGCAAAACTCCGACATTTAGAAACTAAACATTGTGACATGAAAAATAAGCCAATTGATTTTTTCAGTGGTGCTTAGGGGCGTTAAATCATGGGAAAGGTATAGTTTTGGCCATGAGTTCCATTAATAGCAAGGCGCTGGAAGCATCCTATCTCTTAAGTTTGCGAAAACAGGGAAATCTCATTCTATTGGGGAAAATTTGCTATATCCAGCTATGAAAGATGCGGTGAAAACTATGTTTGGCAACAAGTTACTAAAATATGTTGATTTGATTCCTCTTTCAAATGACACTGTCGGTCGCAGAATTAATGATATGGTAGGTGACGTAAAATCTCAGTCAATTGAAAGAGTTAAGAAGAGCCCTTATTACACATTACAAATAGACGAGACTACTGATGTTACAAATGATGCATTGTTGATATACTATGTAAGATGTGCGCATGATAACAACATTCATGATCATATTCTGTTTTGTAGAACTTTGCCATCCCGAACAGCTGGAGAAGAAATATTTCACATTCTCAATAATTACATAATACACAAAGGGATCCAGTGGGCAAAAAATGTATAAACTTCTGTTGAGATGGAGCTCTCGCACTTACAGGCAGGCATAGTGGGGTTGTTTCTATGGTCAAGGAAGTAGCTCCGGATATGAATTGAGTACATTGTTTCATACAGAGGGAAGTTAGCCTCCAAAGGAATGCCACCAGAATTTAAGACTGTGCTATACAACGCTGTAAAGCTAGTTAATTTTATTAAAGCTTGACCGTTAAATAACAGGTTATTTTCAGTACTCTGCGATGAAGGAGGCAGTGAATATATACACCTTTTGATTCATTCTGAAATTTGCTAGCTTTCCAGGGGAAAAGTACAAACAAGGTTATTTCAGTTAAGGCACGAAGTTTGATTATTTGTAAATGAACGTAACTCTGATTTTGCATCACTCCTTGTTGACGAAGCATGGTTATTAACACTAATCTATCTTTCAGACATTTCTTCGGAATCAAATGAACTAAATCTCTCCCTTCAGGGAAATTCTTGAACTGTTCTTGATGCATACGACAAAATAAAGGCATTCAAGAAAACACTGGTTTTATGGATTAATTATGTAAAAGACAGACAATTTCCACCTTTTCCAACATTTGAATCCTTTTTAGTGGAAAATTATATTTTTGTTGATTCTGAGTTTCTGGAATGGATTTGTGACCACCTCAAAAATCTGAAAGGGAACTTTGAAACACATTTTCCGAATAACTTTTATAAGAAATTTCTGTGGGTTTGTGATCCATTTCAGGCTTGCAGTCACAAGAATGACCTTTCGTTATCGAAAAAAGAACAGTTAATTGAACTTTCAAGTGACAGTGGACTTAAAATGCAATTCCATGATCTTGGTTTGACTCGATTTTGAATTTCCCGAATTATCTGAAGAAGCATTGAAAATCGTCATGTGGTTTTCTACAACCTATCTTTGTGAGAAAGGATTTTCATCGCTCCTTCAAATAAAAACAAAATACAGAAATCGTCTTGGTGTGTGTGTGTGCGCCGATCTTCGACAGAAGTTGACCAATATTGAGCCAGATATCCAGCAACTCTGCAAGGGCTGAGAAGCTCAACCATCTTATTAAAAGTAAGTAATAACATAATTATATCATATTATTTATTAGTTTAATAAAAATCAAAACTTTGTTCAATGATGATACTTTTAATCATTTGCTTCCAATTTAATTGTGTTTCCATATGCATTCAAAACATGCTTTTAGATTTATTATGTTATAAATAGCACGGTTTTTCTGAAATGTTGGTAATTCCTACATAGGTTTTTAAAAAAAATTACAAAAAGTCAAAATGATATAGGGAAATAAATTAAAAACACTTTATTTTTGAAGTAAAACTTTAATTCCAGCATTTTAAACTGTTATTTTTTTTGTTTTTCTGTTTGTAAAATCGATGACATTGTCGAAGTCTATTTCATCACTCTGTTGCTGTTTTATAGACAGTATGGCAAGATTTCTTAAACGCCAAAAAAAGTGCCACCGGGGTGGATCATTCCCTTCCCCCTCCACCCAGCTATGCCTCTGTAAGTTTTAGGCATTTTACTGGTCCTTGGGCTTAGAAAGGTTGAGAAACTCTGCCCTAGCCTGATCAGTTTCTTCTAGCATAATCCCACCAATCCCATCCAATATAATATGACATTGGATGTCTAATCATGCCAAAGTGCACGATTTTACATTTACTGAGATCCATTTTGCTTATCCACAATTCCAGACTATTCAAATCATTCTGCAAGTACCGAATATCAACAGCATTCTTGATTACCCAACCTATCTTTGCATCATCAGCAAATAGTTGTATGCCGCCTGTCAAATCCTTCCCAATATCATTAATGTACAGACTGAATAACAGTGGACCAAGGATCCTTGTGGTACACCACTAGGTTACTTTAAATCATGCAGACTCACATTCCCCATATACCACTTTTTGATATCTGTCAGTCAACCATTCTCTTAACCATACTAATATTTTATAATCCAAACAAATATTCTTCAATTTATGCAACAGTCTTCCATGTTGTATTCTGTCATGAACCTTAACAAAATCCAAAAGTATCATGGTGTATTCATTCCTCTTGTCTAGTTCAGTGGTGACATTATTATAGAATGTAAGCAAGTTGCTAAAACATGACCTTCCCTTAGTAAACCCATGCTGTTCATTGCTCACTAGAGATTCACTGTCAACCCATTTCTGAATGTGAGCCGTAACCAATATTTCCAAAATATTCGCCTCCACCACTCCTGAGATACTGGTTGGTCAGTGATTTTTATACATTGGTCTTTGCACTATCCTTGTGCAGTGGGATTACCATACATTCTTTCCACTCTTGTGGAATCTTCCCTGTTCTGAGACTTAAGTTCAGGTCAAAAGAATAGCCAGTTCAGTTGAACACTCTTTTAGCATCTGTGCTGATATCTCAGTTTCTATTGCTGAATTTTTATTCAGTTTGTGCAACAGCTCTAATACTTCTTCTCATACACCTGAGTTTCTTCATTCAGTGAAGCGGTAGCAGTGAACCCAATGCTGCATGCAGCAGGTTGATAGCTTTTAGCAAAATGGACACTCATTGGTTGAACAACCTCTTCTGCATCTATTACCCTCACACCATCTGCATTCAAAAGAATATTAATTTTCATATTCATTCTTTCTTTTACTTGAAGCATATTGATAGAATTTTTGTGGGTTGTCTTTTAGCTTCCAGAGCCAGTTTCTTTTCAGACTTAGCTTTCCATACAACAGTTGCGATTCTTCTGGCTCGCTGCTTATAATTTTCATAACAGACATCATCCTTATGCATACGGTATTCCTTCCACATTGTCTGTTTCTGACGAATCTCTTACTTAATAAGATTACACATCCATTTAACTCATATCCTATTTATTCTTCGAACTCTCGGGACACATTCTGATATTGCATCATTTAAGTATGTTTTAAATGCTTCCCATGCACTGTTGATATTCTTCCCATCCAAAAACCGATACCATTCTGCTGAATTCAGTATTAGTTGGTCATAATGTCTTGCTTTTTTTTTTTTTAGTTCAGCATGTAACCCTTTCTGAATGGAACATTCATAAACTTACTTACTTCCCAAGTGAGTACTCCATGATCACCATCACCACCCAGAGGCAGAACGGTCATGTCTTTAACTGAGACATCCTCTGACACTATAATCAAATCTAACACTTTTTCCCTCAAGTTCCTTCTGTCACATGTTGCTTGAGGAAGTTGTCCCACAAGAGCTCAATAAATTCAATGTCATTCTTCTCATGAGATTTTACTGCTACCCAATCAATATTTGGATAATTAACGTCTCCCATTATGATTACTCTTTTTGTGCCCAACATCTCTATTTGGTGATGCATTTCTTTGTCACTAGCAACTGATCCACCTCACACCAGATGGCTTCAAATTCACTGGCACATGAAATATTCTTACTAGTACTACAATGATAGTTCTCAACACTAACTGGATTCAAGTCATCCGATATCATTAGCAGCATGCCCTATCCAATCCAATGCTATCCTGTCTCTCCTTCCTATTTACACGTGATACCAATTAATATGTCTGATTCTGTTAGCCAGATCTCACTAATGCCTACAATCTGAGGTCCCAACATATTGATCAAGGCAACAAACTCTACCCCAATATTTCTTATACTTGTAGCATTCGTATATAGACATAAGCTACCTACACATTAATAATAAATTTAGTTTAATCCTTTATCCAAGTGTAAGCAAACAAAGTTTGCGCCTGAAAATATCTTCAGGACTGAGGTAAGGTGGTACATCCCTTGGCAACTCTTAGCAAAGGTGGACCAAGCTTTCATCACTCCTTGTCTCAGTATCTCCCATAATGCAAAGCACATCTCCTTGCAGACATGTATAAGGGAAGGGCCACTACCCAGACTGGTTTCGATTCTAAATCCAGAGTAATTTAATAATAAGGTGGTACACCGGTTGGCAACTCATATAGGTAAATATGACCTCTCCATTGCTTCTGCCTTAGTATCACCACTCTGGGTATGCCTCCCGCTGACGAGACCTCAGTGAAGGTCAAAACCAGTCTGGGTAGTGGCCTTTCCCTTAATGCACAGCAGTATACATGTCTGCAAGGAGATGTGCTTTGCATTATGGGAGATACTGAGACAAGGAGTGATGAGAGCTTGGTCCACTTTTGCTAAGAGTTGCCAAGGGATGTACCACCTTACCTCAGTCCTGAAGATATTTTCAGGTGCAAACTTTGTTTGCTTACACTTGGATAAAGGATTAAACTAAATTTATTATAGTCTAACCAAGTGCAAAATAAACTTCCTACCTACACGTTCTTTTGTATACTCTTGTCTGCAGTCTGTATAACACAGTTGGACCACTTGCAGATCTATGATTATATAGAGAAACCTGTGGAGAATTCATGACTAAGTTGAATACAAAAATACAAAAAATGTGAGCCACTACTTGCACATCTAAACTAGACCTGTTATGACAGGTTCAACAATTTCTCTCCAGCTTCTACATTTGGTTCTTTCTAAAAAAAAAAAAAAAGAGAGAAAAGAATTTTTCTCTTTACAGCTCATGTTTTCACAGTTTACCACATTGTATTCATTTGCTGACTTTATTGTTTTTACAAATTCAGATCAGCACTCTGAATTCTTTGATTATTTATTGCTGAAGTTTGATTTACTGCATCTCTTTATTTGGACCATAAAGCTGATATCTTCCTTTGGGAACTTCATTGTTCACTAATCATGCTGGTTTTCCTTCTCTGTTTCCACTGATTCACTGGAAGAGATGTATTTAACGGGGCTATGCTCTGAAAGCAAATGCTTCTATTGTGATAGCTCTCTAACGTAAAGAAATGTCACTGAAATAAAACACAAATGATAGTTTGAAGGCTTACTTTTTTTATTTTAATTCAAGATTTCTCAACATAATTTTTCTCTCTCTCTCTCAGATGTGTTTTCTGCTGCATAAGTTTTTTTTTTTTTTTGAAAGCTGTAGCAGTAAAACTCTTCAGATTGTTTTCAGAACCTTTCTTAGACTGCTATGTCGTTTTCAAAATGGATACCTTTTGAAACATGTCTTCAGTTTAGGAGATAACAAGAAGTCTAATGGAGCCTGGTTTGGGTAAGGAGAATGTTTCCCACCTTTAATATCTTTGATAATCATTGAAGTGATGTGATTGACTTGTACTAATATGCTGTTCATTTTCATTGCTACTGACTCTCACTTATGCATAGATTTTCTATTTATGAACTTCTCAATTTTTTACTTATGAAAATCATGAGTTCAAATTTTAGTTTGTTTTGCAATCAGTTATTAATGTCAATTCCTGCATTGCCATTGCTGTTTCATGTTCACTGACCTACAGTACTCATATCTACAGTTGTTTCACAATAAAACCTTGTAATCAGCAGTGAATTTCAGTAGCTGCCCCAGTTCTCCTTTCAGATATTTTGTGAATGTCAGCTCACCTTTTGATAATTCAGACAATAGCCTTGTTCACATTTCCTTTTCTGTGGAATGTTCTTCACCCAGCTACTCTCAATCTCATATCCTTTGGCATTAGTGTTTCCAAATGGAATGATGTCCATTTCTACTTCTTTCCATACTGTTTCTTTCTTCCCACTCCAAACACCTGATTTAGAGGAATAACTGAAATATTTCTGGTGAGAACTTTAATCCTCTATTTCATTCAAATTTCCTTACCTTAGTGTAAACCCTGGTTATCAATGCAGTGCATGATAAAAATTTGGCATATATGAAATGGCTTAGGTCAAAACCTCAACTTTACATCCGGCCTTCACTCCATCTTACATCATCTGTGAAAAATCATTACAAATTCAATTCCAATTTTGAAAGGGCCACATGCAGAAAACTTATTTCCTGACCAAACAATATTTGGCCCTTCTGATCATCACCAAGGCTAATGAGTGTAACTTCTGTCCTTCCATGCTTGCTTCTGTTTTTCTCATATAGATGGCACTGTTGTGACATCATCCAAATATAAGGCTGACCTCCTGGCATCAGTCTTTTCCAAGACTGATCACCTCCAACTATACTAAGAACAGCCAACTAAATGCTTCTTCTGATGTTTCAATAAAGTGATGTTTGAAGAATCCTTAATAGCTTGGATACCTACATGTGTCCTTGTCCACATAGTATCTTCCCCTAATTGTGCTCAAAATTTGCCAGCTGTCAAAGTATTATCCCATTAATTACTGACCTGTTAAAAACAGTGGAGAAGGACAGTCAACTTTGTATCTATCTGGAGATTTACTAATTAATCAGTGTTCAACAGTATGGATTCTGCCACTCATAAGAGTGGCAGAACCCATATTGGGCAGATTTCTTAGCCAACCTTAACTATCTTTTAACATAAGCCATGGAAAGATTTGAAGAAACTTGTGGTCACCCTTGACATTTTCTAGGCATTTGATTGGATCTGGCATAGAGGGTATTACCAAGCTACCATCTGATATCTGCCTTCTCTCCTTGCATGATCACCTGCTTCATCTTTGGTGGTTTGCCACTTGTAGTGAACAATCAGCAGTGTCCTCAGTTGCAGTAATAGTAATAGTCTGGTTTCATTTCTTCAAATTTCCCCACCATTGCTGGAGTATCCCACAGTTTCTGTACTGTCCATATTCTTCCTTATAAATTACCTCAGTTCTGCTGGTATGTAGTTTTATACCCAAGCTTAGTGCACAAAAATAAGTAAATACTATTTATAAAATATACATTGTCCAAAATTATCAGTCTCTGGTTTATTCTTTATGGTAAATCCTGTTTGATCACTCAGTTAAAAATTCTTTCATTCAGCTCCTGTAATAGTTTTGGCTGGATGGCAGTATATTTCAGAACAACTTAATTTTAGAGTAATTCATAGACACATTTCCTTGATAACATGCAAAGAAATAATCAAATTGTTAGTCAGATAATATTGAAGTTCATTAATTTGATGCAGTAAGTTAGATGATTTCATGATCAAAGTTAATTTGAGAGTAAACAATTAGATAAAGATAAGAATTCTCAAACCTAGTTGATTAAACAAGAATAATATTTATATTCTTATTTAGCTAGAAAGTATTCCAGCAAAACAACGTACTTCCCAAGTAAATATGGCACTTGCTAAATTATACCATCAGAATGGTATGGAAAGGTCAGCCATCACTGGTTATAAAGAAGTTCTCAGGTAAGTATGGTAATCCATCATTTTTTTTGAATTTTTTTTTTTTTATAATTAACTCTGCAGTGATGTAATTTATATAGTGTTAATTTTTGACAAAAGTGTTAAATAAATGATGCAATACAATTTGTTAAATCATCCATATAATGAAATTATTCCATTTAAGAAGAAAAAATGTATTATAAAAATACATTATAGTTGGTTAGCTCTAAAGTTTAATATAAGTTTTCTTAATAAAATAAAAATAAAATAATCGAAGTAAGTTGCATCCTCATATGCAACCAGTTAACTCACTTTTCACCTGATGGTGAGTTATCTGCTAGTTTCATAGGCAGGTTGTAGGGTTCTTCATCATGGATACTCAGATTTTTCATCTTTCAGGACAGATAAACCAATCAGAAAATAAATGTATTTATTTGGCAGATATAGCAGACTATTAAGGTAGGATAAAAAAATAAAAAAATAAAAAAAATCTTGCCCTATAAATTAATCAGGTCTTTTTTTTTTTAATGGAATATTTCATGGTAACTAGAGAGAGTAGGTCCATACGATTCGCCTAGTAGTTATGTGCTTTGCAACCATATGTCCAGGGAAGGAGTGTCCTAGGTTCAATTCCTGTTGATGACATGAGGAGCTTAAGGATCTTCCTCAGCCATAGCCAAGTTAGCTGGTCTTGGGTGTGGACAGCAGGGTTTTTTCCACCAGTTTATCTGGGGTTTTTCATCCTGCAAGCAGGTAAACCAGCCCTGTGAACACACAGGCTACAGTCATAGAATATAGTATGGCAAGGAAGGCAATGGGAAACCACCTTGCTCATAACCATTTCCCTAGTATGGTAGCATATTGCTATCCCCCCACCAGCCGTATGGCTGAGGAATAGAATAGAAATAGAATAGAGAGAGTAGAAGTTGGAGCGTGGTAGTGCTGAGCATAGAACTTTAGTGCTTTTAAAGCCCACTATACTATGGATGTTTGCTATTGCCTCATTGGTAGATGAATTTGGTCTCTTAGCATGTGAGACCTGCTTATTGAAGGACTGAATTGACCTTGAAAAAAAGTACCGACAAGTTTTGGCAACTTGGCTGTATGGCTTTGTCAGGGATTGTTCAGTTTATTCATTTGTGAAGGAATAAACTTGGCTGTTTGGCTTCATCAGGGCATATAAGAGTGATACAAAACAACTTAAACTGTTTGTGAAGGAATAAACCGAATACAAATGTATTTTTTACAAATTCAGAAGAACGCTTACATCAAACGCATGAAACGCGTATGACATCAACTGTTGTTATGCAGGAATGTTCTGTAATTAGCAGCAAAATTAAACTCTGGCATATTTAGTGATCTTATGAGGGGCTTTCAAATATCAGCTAGAATTAATCCTTGATTTCTGTTGCGGCTGTGTTTAGAATGTATGACTATTAGATGGAAGGTCCAGATGTTTCTGGAGCAGAAGTCTTCCTCTAGATAGGGCATGGAGCTTTTGTCTCATTCGATGGTATGGTTCATACTCGAGAAATGAAGGGCTTACCCAGAGCTGTCTTCTCTGTTATTGCTTACCTCCCCGACGTGTTCTGTTTTCCTTATTTCCAAATTTCTTGAGGTCTGACCAATGTAGCTTAATCCACATGAACAAGGGATGTTGTAGAACACCACCATATTTGAAGAAGGTATTACTGTCTTTCAGAGATCTTAAAAAGTGGCAGATAGTCTTTATAGGCTTGAAAGTCACTTGTATTTATATGGTTTGAGGAGTGTAGCAATCTTTTTGAAACTGTCCCAGCATAAGGAATGGCAATGGAGGATTCATAATGTGTTTCCTCAGATTGTTGTTGTTGTTGGGGGGGGGTGGGGGGTTTGCAGAAAAGTATCTTATGGATCAGATTTTTTTGAATAACCATTAACCATTGTCTATCAGGTTTTTTGATATGTTAGATAATTCATCTTTGAGATCTTTTTCTTCTGTTGTGATGCGAGGATCTTGATCTCAGAAACAGACATTCTTGCCAGCCTGGATGTAGTATCCTTGTTCAATAATGTTCCAGTAGAAGAAGTAATCGACATTTTGAACAACCTATTCCCTCAAGATGTTGCTTCTCTTTTCAATCATTGCCTAAAATCAAATTTTTTCTTATGGAATGGGACGATTTACAAACAATTAACAGGCCTCGCAATGGGCAGCCCCTCTTCTCCCCCACCCCCCCCTCTTGTGCAGATCTCTTTATGGAGAAACTGGAAAATGACATTCTGTCTCAATTAGCCGCTAAACCCACAGTGTGGTGGAGGTACGTGGATGACGTTTTCATTGTATGGAAAAACACAAAAAAGATCTTTTAGATTTTTTAACCAAGATAAACTCCTTCCATCACAAAATAAAGTTCACCTTGGAACTTGAGAAGGATAAACAATTGTCATTTCTAGATACTTTAATTAAAAAACAAATGGATGGACATATCAGCCTTGCAGTTTATCGTAAACCAACCAACACAGGTTGATATTTGTACTTCACATCTTTGCATCACATTTCTGGGTGCGAAGGGTTAGCCCTTCATTTCTCGAGTATGAACCATGCCATTGAATGGGACAAAAGCTCCATGCCCTATCTAGAGGAAGACTTCCACTTCTGAAAAATCAAAGAGGCTATAGTAGTCATCCATTCTGAACACAGCCTCAATAGAAATCAAGGATTAATTCTAGCTGATATTTGGAAGACCCTCATAAGATCACTAAGTACGCCAGAGTTTAATTTTGCTGCTAATTACATAACGTTCCTGCATAACAACAGTTGATATCATACATTCTCATGCATTTGATGTATGCATTCTTCTGAATTTGTAAAAAATACATTTGTATTCGGTTTATTATTCCTTCACAAACAGTTTAAGTTGTTTTGTATCACTTTTTTATATGCCCTGACGAAGCCAAACTGCCAAGTTGGCAAAACTTGTTGGTGTTTTTTACTTTATTTCTATTATGAAAATTCTTCGGCCAATATACAACCCAGTTTATGTTCATTTCTTGCATTCAATTGATGGTTGAAAATATTATAGAATCGCTAAGTTTATAGCCGTTCATGGATGAGACTCATTATACTCTAATGTTGACATGGTTTGTTTTTAGATTTTTAAATGAATTCAGAATCAGATCTTCATATTAACTTTTAAACTTCTAATATTAACTAAGTATAGTAAATGATACGATAATGAGCATAAGCTACAAGTCATCTCTGTTGCCAAGTCACTGTTAATGTGCTGCGAACTCATCATGACACTATCGTTGCAGAAATGACCAAAATGTATGTTGTTCATTTGTTTTTCTGATGTGCACACTGAGTATAATAACTTTCAAAAAAGTAATTTGCATGAGTAACCGTGTCTCTATTGCTGAAGAAGCATTCATAAAAGATATGTATATTCACTTTGGATGCATAATGATTCTTATTGCTGTTTTTTATTTGAAAATTCAGAGTGAGAGAGAGAGGCATTTAGCTTGGGGGTTTCACCAATGACATTGTTTTTTTTTTTTTTTTTTTTTTTAATTCCACACATGAAAGACAATGCCTGTAAAAGCTGTGAGTACTGTGGGTAAATTAAATTTAGGTTAGATAATCCAAAAATGCTGTTCTAGATACCAAACATGAATCTTTTTTCATGCTTCTTCAAACCTCTAGTAAGCAGGGAGGTAGTCTCACACTGGACATTAAAATTCATCTCTCACTTTAAAACATCTATGCTCCTGGTGAAATTTGAACTGACAGCCTGATACTTGGAGAGTGGATATGCTAACCATGCTGGGCAAATGATAGAATAAACAATTACAGTAATAGGTTCATTTACATCATCATCAATTTTTTGATGTGTATCCTCAAGTGGTGTTCAGGCTGCTATGACAGCACTGCATGATTAAGTTAACATTATTAATAGTCTTCTATTAACAATTTTTCATCCTAATTAGTGTTTGAGTAGTTGAGTCTAACATTTCATTCTTCTAAGGCACTTCTGACTGAATCAATCCACCTAAACCTTTATCTTTTTTCTCAGTCTTTTTCCTGCCATCTTGGCATCAAACACCTGTTTTGCTAACCTTTTCTCTCCCATTCTATTTAAGTAACCATACCACCTTAGATTAGCTCTGTGCGCACAGTCTTGAATGCAAACAATGTCAAGTTGTTTGCATTCCTCCCTAATGTCTTCATTGTGAATATGATTCTGCCATTGATGCCATTTGTTCAGGCCTCTAATTTTTCTAAGAACTCTCATATCTGTTGTCTCTAATCGTTGAAGTGTTTTATTTTTAACCCAACTCTTATTCCATATGAATTTATTCAGCTAGCTCCCCACCACACCATCTTTGCTTATTCTGTTGTCTGTTTCCGGATTTAAAGCCATCTTCACTAAAAACTTGCCTAAATAGTTGAAGTATTTTACTTGTTCTGGAGGCTCTCCATTCAGAATGCAGCTGAAGTTTTCTGTGTTCCTGCCTATTTTCATAGTTTTATTCTTTTTATTGCTAATTTCAAAACAGTAATAAAAGGTAAAGTTCCTGGAAAAAGAGGAAAGGGTAGACTGTCATTGAGATGGATGGATGGATGGATGGATGATGTGTCTGGAATTATTGATTTTCAGAAAGTTAGACCTGCACCGGATGTCTTTAGGAGGGCATCATCTGCATAATGCAAAGAGCTAAGTTTTGATGTCTCCAATTTTAATATCATGTTCAATGCCACCTTACTTTCGCAATGTTATCCATTTAGATGATGAATAAGAGTGGAGATAATGTGCATCCATGTCTTACATGTGATGTTATATCAAACCACCTTCTGTATTCCCTTCAATTCTTACTGCTGGCTTACAACTTAAATATAGATCATGCCTGAATAATGTTCCATATACCCTGTATAGCTATAGTGTTTTGAGAAGCTTTTCCCTGGGCACATTGTCTTATGCCTTTTCGAGATCTACAAAACTTAATTACAGATCATTGTCATATTTCCCTTGATTTCTCGACTGTGTCATAAAGTGAAAATCTGATCCTGACAACCTCTATTTGGCCTGAACCCTACTTATTCTTCTCCAAGTTTCTCTTCTACAATCTTTCTAAGCCTCTTTTCAAGTATGCTTGCATAAATCTTACTTGGAACACTTAGTAGAAAAATTCCTTTGTAATTCTTTCATGTAGCTTTATTCCCTTTTTTTTATATGTGGAAGACCTGTGAGAGAGCTCTACTCCAATCATCTGGAATTCAGACTTCTGACCAGGCTCTCTACATAATTCAGGGGGGCCTGGTCAGAAGGGTATACCTCCATATTTGAGTATTTCTGGTCGAATATCATCTAATCCAGCTGCCTTTCCACATTAAGTTTTTGGCAGTGTTTTCTACCTCAAGTATTGATACATACTCCTGTCTACTCTTCTCTTGAAATTTTTCTATTATGGTTCTGTCATCACTTGTTTTATTTAAGTCTTTCGAAGTAATTACTCCTCCAGATATCTAAGATATCCTTATCTTTTCCTTATCATGTCACCTTTATCAACTTTGATTCCTTTTACAGTACTCTTTCATCCATTTCTAGCTTTTTCAATAGCTTCCAAAATATTTTGCCAACTTCCAGATATTTACCTTCTATGTTCTTACCAGTCTTCCCATGACCTTTGTTTAGCTACTTTCACACATAACTCAGTTTTGTTACATTTTTCTCTCTATTCTTTTGGGGCATTTGTTGACATATCCTAGGAACTTTCAGTATGCTTTCTTTTTTTCCAGGACTGCTTCTTTAATTTCTTGTGTCCATCATGGTGTTCTTATTTTTCTGTCCTTGCAGACAACTTCATCCTGTGCCTCCCTAGCTGAATCAATCAAGGTTATCTTCAGAGTCTGCCATTATGACTCGAAGGTTTGGTTCTTGTTTTCAAACTGTTCCATTCTTTCTTTAATAATGTTTGTATAGTTAAGTCTACAGCTTACCTGTAAAAGCTGCTCAACTTTAATTATTTTTAAAACTTTTTTACTTACCATTCTTTTCAATGTGATACTTAGTTTTATCTTACTTAAAAGTAAGTGATGTTCAATTTCAATTTCACTGTACATGCTCTTGTATCCTGGAACAGTATGAAGATATTACTATCAACAATAACATAGTCAATAAGGCTTTTTTTTTCCCCCTTGCGTCTTCTCTTCACATGAACTTGTGCAGATCTTTATATATAGGTTTTTTTTACTCATATGTATATATATATGTGTGTGTGTTCTTTAAAATAAATAGTAATTGCATATTGATCATATACAGTGTTTTCAGAGAAATTAATATAAGTGAAAATATTTACTTGTGTGTGCATACACAATCTTTAAATTGTTTTTATTTTTAGAGAATGTCCCCTTGCAATTGAAGCTGCTTTAGGTCTGTTACAGTTAGGTGTTAAAGGTACTGAAGTAGCTAGCCTAATGTTGAATAGTTCACCTAACATATCTTGTATGGATTGGTAAGCTGTAATCTTATTGACTTTATTCCAATAATTAATACATTGAATATTCTTATGAGAAACAGAAAGAAATATCTGTTGGAAGTTTTTCCCCACTTGGTTAGGCTATAATAAATTTAGTTTAATCCTTTATCCAAACAAAGTTTGTGCCTGAAGTATCTTCAGGACTGAGACAACTTGTGGTAAAGGTGGACCAAGCTCTCATCACTACTTGTCTTAGTATCTCCCATAATGCAAAGTGCATCTCCTTGCAGACATGTATAATGCTATTCATTGAAGGAGGGACCACTACCCAGACCGGTTTGAACCTTTATTGAGGTCTCGTCAGTGGGAGCCAAACCCAGAGGTGGTGATACTAAAGTGGAAGCAACGGAGAAGTCATATTTACTATACGAGTTGCCAAAAGATGTCTCACCTTATTATTAAATTACTCTGGATTTAGAGAAAGATGTTGGAAGTTTTTTTTTAGGTGCAAACTTTGTTTGCTTACACTTGGATAAAGGATTAAACTAAATTTATTATAGTCTAACCAAGTGGGAAAAAACTTCCAACATCTTTCTCTAAATCCAGAGTAAATTAATAATAAGGTGAGACACCTTTCGGCAACTCGTATAGGTAAATATGACTTCTTCATTGCTTCCACCTTAGTATCACCACTTCCGGGTCTGGCTCCCACTGATGAGACCTCAATAAAGGTTGAAACCGGTCTGGATAGTAGCCCTTCCCTTAATGCATAGCATTATACATGTACGCAAGGAAATAACGGCTATTCTTTGTCAGAATCGACCCACACATGGCACTGATGTGCTATAGATTTTGCAGCCGTCCATGTGTAGGTCAGATATATACATATAAATAAATAAATAAATAACAACAATAATAATAAGCCACTTTCATGTCCATTTTGCCAATGTCCATAGCATGAATGCCAACATTGATGTACACCATCACTTACAGATATCTATACCAAGACCTCATTCTCTTGACAAACCGAAATTGCAACTGCATTAACAGTCAACCTTCAGCGTCAAAATTATACACTAAATTATCTGTTTTTTCACAAGGGGGCACCTATGCCTTTGAGATCCAACATTTGTTGCTAGAGAATACTAATTTAGAATCTGCTTTTGACCTCCTCTGCCTCAAGGTTTCGTTGTCTTAATATTCATCTACTGTGTTTACTAATTTCCAAATTCTGAAACCACTGACCACTTCACCTTCTATACATGGAGCTTAACACCTTTTGCACTTTGTTTATCCAAATAGTGAAGTCGTATTTCTAGGGTAATCTTAATGTCCACAGCTCTAACTGGCTTCCATTTTCAAACATCACTGACCAGGCTGGACTGATGCAGAAGTTTTTAGATAGCTATAAACAGCTATCTAACACAAATTGTACATCTACCTACCAATTCCTGATAACCTTCTATACTCTTCCAGTATCCTGATCTTTAGTTCTCTTTCCAGATACACTATAGAGGCTACCTATTTTCTTGGTAACTCAGATCACAATCTTTTGAGTTTCCTCTCACAAAAATCACCCTCACTCTAATCATTCCCAACCTCATGTCCTTTTGTACTATAAAGGTATCAAGTAGGATGATATCATGAACTTTTCTTCCTTTCCATGATCTGACTACTTTTGTTTATCTCACTCACACCTGTTTTATGCTTATTAGAAAAATTATCCTCATGGGATAATTTCTCACACAAACCACCCTTTTACCAGTAATTCCTAGGTTAGATGAGTTGATACAATAGTCAGAATCATGTAAAGGAAGTTCTCGTTCTACTCAAAATTTTTATCCATGTTCCAAACCTTGGTTCAGCAAAAAATATGTGCTGAAACAGATGGGGAAAAAAAAAACATCATCATCAAATTCCTGACATGTACCCTCAAGGGGTGTACAGGATATGATAGTACTACATGAAAAAAATTACATCATTACTAACTTCCTATCTACAATTTTCCTCCAAATCAGTCTGTCACTTGTCAAGACTCCAATATTATCATTATCAGATCTTATATTTCTATCATCTAAGGCACATTGTACCGTATCAATCCACCTATATCTTGGTCTTTCTCTGGGTCGTTTTCCTGCCAACCTGGCAGAGAACACTTGTTTTGCTAATCTTTCCTCGCCCATTCTGTTTAAGTGACCATACCACCTGAGATTAACTCTGCTAACGCATTCCTGGATGCCGACAATGTCAGTCAAGTTCTTTCCTAATATCTGCATTTTTAATATGATATTGCCATTGATGCCATCTGTTCACGCCCCTAATCTTTCTGAGGACTGTCATATCTGCGGTCTCTAGTCTTTGGTCAAGTGTTTTACTTCTGACCCAGCTCTCAAAAAAAAAACAGCTTATTGTAAATGACTTGCACCAAGAACTCCAGTTTTCTACTCTATGCTGAAACATGAAGGTTTTCGTGTGTGTCTATGACATCTAGTCTACAACTGCAACACTTGATAGCATTTGCACATGTGTTGTGTTAGCTATCCTTAGAACACTGTCTTTGTTGAGCAAACCCAGGTATATCATAAACACGTGAAAGAAACCTGCTCTTCAGTTTTGCTCTCCTTTCATAAATCTCTTGTTCTATGAAGTGCATACATTTTGCACAGGCTGCAGTGAACATAATCATGCACATTGAAATCGACTGCTATTGTTTTACACTTCAGTGCCATGATATACATTACAGCCCACAGTATAGTATATTCATTCTTTTTTTTACAAAGAACTGCAGAAAGTCATAGATGAAACAAATAAAAGAGACTATTTTCTACTAGCAGGAGATTTAAATGCCAGAATAGGAAACAGGAAATACAAAGCAAATATAGGGAGATTTGGTGAAGATATATGTAATCAGAATGGAGACAGATTGTGAGATTTTGTCATTTATAATTTCAGAATAATGAACTCACTATGGGATGCTTAAAGGTTAAAGCTGTATAACTGAGAGGAAACCTCCACATAACCTTTAAAGGAAAGTGGAGAACCAACCAGGGCTTATGACCTAATGTCCAATCCTCACCTTCTTGTGGTGCATCCTGTTAGGTATCTACCTGGATACTGAACGAATCAGTATGGGCTGCCAATTTGGAATATAGCCAACCAAATTGTATTCTTATTGGCTTAAACCACAATGTAAAAGAATGGTACAACATGATAGAATTTCATGCCAACTGGGGTGCCAGCTGGTTAAACAAGACCTCAGTTGTTCTCTCCAAGGCGAACAGCAAAAAGTCAGCTACTGGAAAAAATCCTGAAACACATCCTAACTCAACATCGCCAGAGTTCAAGATCGGTACTATCAACATAAGAAGCCTAAATAGCAAAAAAAATGGAGCTGGCTAAGGAATTGGATAAGTATCAGGTCGACATAATAGGGGTGATTGAAACAAAAAAGACAAAAATGGGTGAGATCTTTCTAAGCAATAAAAACAAAATTCAGACAATAATAATCAGGGAAAAGAAGGAGTAGCTATAGTATTCTGCATTAAATATGAGGCTAATCTTCTTGAATGGCAGGCAATATCAAGTAGAATGATGTGAGCAAATATCAGAATGAGGGAACTGGACAATGAGACTTATTTATGCTTATGGTCCCACAGAAGGTTCTACTAAGGTAGAAGTGGAGACATTTTTTGAGGCTTTAGAGAAAGCAACTGTCACAATGAAAAAGAAAAAGTTGGTCCTTGTTGGGGATCTTAATAACAGAGTAGGAAATGATTGTTAGACATACAAAAATATGTTGGGAAAATTTGAAGAAAAGAGCAAAGCTAATAATAGTGGCAGATACTTGTTGGATTTCTACTCAGCACATGGACTGGTTATAACTAACACAGTGTCTCATTGACTATGTTATTGTTGATAGTGATGTTTTCTAACTGGTGCAGGATATTAGAGTGTACAGAGGATTTGAAATTGGAAGCAATCACCATTTATTCTTGAGCAGGATAAAATTGAATTTCATATAGAAAAGAAGAACATGTAAGAAAGTTGATCACCAATTAGTCTTCAGCAGGATAAAATTCAATTTCATATTGAAAATAAAAACATGTAAGAAAGGTTTAAAGGAAATAAAAGTTGAGCAGCTCTCAGATGTGAACTGTAGACTAAAATACACAAACATTATTCAAGAAAAAATGAAAGAGTTTGAGATTCAATTGAAGGAAGTACAGGAAGATGGTTTATTGTTAAATCTGGTGTCAGACAAGGATGTACATTACCCCCTCTGTTATTCATTATCTATATGGATGTACATGCAATCTTGGGGTGATTGGGCAGAATTACTTCTGACAAGAATAATATATCAGCTGATAAAAGAAATTTTCTGTTTGAATATGTTCTAATTGATCAAAAGTATGAAAATGCAACAAAAAATTATGATGTATACTGCACTACTGCTTGTGCCCTCCAATCTGACTTCTAGGACTTGTTTCATTTCTTTCTCAATAGATGTGAGTAATCTCAGTTAGCCTTCGGCCTGTTGCTGGGGCATAGAAAATTATTAGTTAATATTTCTAAAGCTGATTTTGAAAATGGCAACTAGCAGTAGTTAAAGTAGTAACACTTGGGACTTTCTTTGTTATGGCATGAATATAAACGATTTTCATGTAGTGAAAATATAACATGAAATGCATTTGTAAAACTTAGAGTAATTTCAGCAAACACATGGTGGAAAGGAAGGTAGTGCCTGGAATCCTGCAGTGACAAACAAATAATCCTTATGATGAAGCAGGTACTTAGAAGCACCTGCACATACACATTTTTATTTATTTTCTTGAAAGTTAAATGAAATGGATTTGAATCTTATTTTCCATTTGAAAAATGAAAAATAAGACCAGAGTAGGTATTTATAATTCAGTTCCTGGAGCTGAGATGGTAGTGGGGTGGATGCACAACTCTAAAAAATAAAAAAAAAAACAAAATAAAAAAAAAAAACATGCAATTTTAAACTAAAGATGAAAGCAAGACAGTGGTTCTACTAAAATATTATGGGTATAAATTTTTGATATTAAAAACAAAAAGTCTCGCAGTCGGAAAGTGAGTAATGTAATTTAACATCACTTACTCACAAAAATGGAACAGCATACATCTAAAGCTGTAAGCATGACAATCCATGTGATATAGACTTTTTCAGGAAAAGGAAAGAAGTTTAGTTCACATTTATTTCAATAAATGTTATTTGGATACATTATGTAATTTATAAATATTTAAAATGATTTTCAACAAGCATTTGAAAATAGCGCAGAATTTTTTTGTAATTCATCATCGCTGATGATGCAAAGTTGGGTAGAGCAATTGTGAGTGCACAGGATGTAAAAATTTTGCAAGATGATTTGGATAGTTTGGAGGACTGGGCTAAGGAAAATAGATGTCAATTTAATGTGGCAAAGTGTAAGGTTATGCATTTTAGGGTGAAAAGATTAGCAGCAGTATATCACATTGGTGGAACCTTACTCCAGGAGATTGATGAGGCCAGAGATTTGGGAGTGTTGGTGGATACGGAGTTGAAGTTTAGGGGACACATTTGCAAAAGTGGCTAAATCAGCTCATCTTGGATTCTGAAGAATACTTTGATGAGCAGAGATAAGCAAGTTATTGTTCCTTTGTATCGAGCTTTGATAAGACCCCATCTCGACTACTGTGCCCTGATCTGGTCACCTAGGTTTCTTCTTGATGGGAAGGAGGTTGAGAGGATCCAGAGTCGAGTGAGCAAGATGATAACAGGTCTATGGAATGAACCTTATGAAAACAGGTTGAAGAAATTGGTTGATAGGCAGAAAAGGGGAGATATGATTGAGACATTCAAATTGCTGTAGGATTAAGTCAGAGAATATTTTTGAGATCAGGACTGGTGGTGGGAGGACTAGGGGCCATACATGGAAGCTGGGCAAGAATATGGCTAGCAGGGGTGTTAGACCTAGGTTTTTTAGTTGGAGAATGGTGAATGAGTGGAATAATCTGCCAGAGTCTGTTGTGGATGATATGACCATGAATGAGTTCAAGGTGAGGTATGTTGAATGTCGAATAGTTGTTCTTGACATGATTTTAGGGCCTCCCTCGATAAGTCTGTCGACTCCTTGGAGTTGCCCGAAATAATAATAATAATGTCAGTAAAATGAAAGAACGTGAATAAATTATTTTAATCCATTGTACTGATTTGAAAAATAAAAGCCCGCAAATTTACTATTAGTAAATAAATTCAATTACTAATACTGATCTCTTGCCACCATTCAAAATAGATATTTTATTTTCACACATGAAATTCATTTTTATATCTATTGCCAATAAACAAAATAAATTTATGTTAAACAATACATAATACACAATACATGATAAAATTTTGAAATTCGGTTTCTGATAAAGGAAATTTAAGTAAAACAATACACAGTCAAGTGAACTCAAAAGTTGCTTATATTCTGATCTTTGAAAAATGAAAAAAAATCCTAAGATTTATTTGATATACTTTGACTATCTAATAGGGTGGTTAACCACAAATTCAGAAAGTTTTAAAATGTCTTTCCCCACCACCACCACCACCACCACTGCAATAAAATAATTTTTTAAGCCCTTCACACATGTTGACAACCTGATGGTAGTCTTCAGTACTCTCTACAGAAAGTAAACAGGAAGATGCATAAATTTCTTTTTGTCAACCTATCCCAAAGTCAGGTCTCATTAAAACCTTAATATATATCGTACCCACCACCTTTGTTCCACAAAAATACTTTTACAGTAGGATTTGAATTTTATTAAACCAAGAAGTTGCTTTGCTACGTCAAAAATATCTTTGAAGGAGTAGCAAGTCCAAGTTGTTTTAGAGAAGACAGCAGCGCTTCTATATACTAAGAATGTACAAGTGATCTTTTGGCCTGTTCAATAGTTATTGTTGTTCCTGCACCGTCTTGCAAGTTGATCTGTTGTCTTATATAGGAGTTTATCAATACCTAGCTCATTATAACTGAGAGGAGACCTCTACATAGCCTTTAATGGAATGCAGAGAACCGACCAGGGCTTCTGACCTAATGTCCAATCCTCACCTTCTCGTGGTGCACCCTGTTGGGTATCTACCTGGATACTGAACGAATGACGATGGGCTGGCAATTCGGGATTTAGCCGACCAAATTGTATTCTTATTGGCTTAAACCAATATAGAAAATGATGTTACAACATGACAAAATTTCATGCCAGCTGGGGTGTCGCCAGGTTAAACAAGGCCCCTGTTGTTTTCGCCAGGGAACCAGGGCGAACAGTGAAAACCAGCTACTGGAACAAATCTGAAAGCACACCCCAATTCAACATCACCAGAGTTAAAGATCAGTACTATCAACATAAGAAGCCTGAATGGCAAAGAAATGGAGCTAGCTGAGGAATTAGATAAGTACCAGATCGACATAATAGGGATGAATGAAACAAAAAAGACAAAAACTGGTGAGATCTTTCTGAACAATAAATACAAAATGTTATATTCAGGAAATGACAATCATGGAAAAGAAGGAGTAGCCATAGTATTCAACACAAAATACGAGGCTAATCTTCTTGAATGGCAGGTAATCTCAAGTAGAGTGATGTGGGCAAATATCAGAATGGCGAATTGAACAATGAAACTTATTTGTGCCTATGGTCCAACAGAAGGTTCTACAGAAGGTAGAAGTGGAGGAATTTTTTGATGCTTTAGAAAAAGCAACTGACACAATGAAAAAGGAAAAGTTGGTCCTTGTTGGGGATCTAAATAGCAGATTAGGAAATGATTGTTAGACATACAAAAATATTTTGGGAAAATTTGGAGAAAAGAGCAAAGCTAATAATAATGGCAAATACCTGTTGGATTTCTGCTCAGGACATGGACTGGTTTTTACTAACACCATGTTCCAACATAAAAATGTGCACAAATTCACATGGAGAAAGAAAAGTTTCATTGACTATGTTATTGTTGATAGTGATGTTTTCTCCCTGGTGCAGGACACCAGAGTGTACAGAGGATTTGAAATTGGAAGCGATCACTATTTAGTCTTGAGCAAGATAAAATTGAATTTCATATTGAAAAGAATAACATGTAAGAAAGTTTTAAAGCGAATAAAAGTTGTGCAGCTCTCAGATGTGAACTGTAGACTAAAATACACAAAGATTATTGAAGAAAAAATGAAAGAGTTTGAGAACAGGAATGAAACCTTGGAGATCAGTGGCAAGCCTTGAAAACCCTGATTGATTCAGCCAGAGAGGCATGTGGTGAGGTTGTCTGCAAGTATAGAAAAATCAGGACTCCATGGTGGACACAGGAAGTTAAAGAGGCAGTGAAGGAAAAGAAGAAATCATATCAAAAGTTCCTCGCAAATAAGTCAGCTTTTGCTCTTAGAGAATACAGAGACAAATGTAAGAAAGCAAAACACTGTGTAAAACTAGCTAAACAAAAGTCATGGGAGAACTTTGGCAAAGAACATAGAAAATAAATATCAAGAAAGTAGTAAGATATTCTGGAGGTTGTTAAAGAAGCTTAGAAATGGAGGAAAGAAAGGAGTTGAGATGATAAAGGTGACATGAAAACAGGAGAAAAAGATATCCTTGAAGTATGGAGTAATTACTTCGAAAAATTGCTAAATGAAACAAGCAGTGATGACAGCACAGTGGTAAAAAAACACTGACCAGGCATGCAGTCAGGAATACATATCCATACTTGAAGTAGAAAAAGCCATCAAAGGCTTGAAATGTGGAAAGGCAGCAGGAGTAGATGATATTCGACCAGAAATGCTGAAGTATGGTGGTATAAAAGTCTTTCAGTGGCTGCACTGCATAGTTGAGCTGACATTAACATCTCCAATTCTGATATCATGTTTAATACAACTTTCCTTCATAATGTGATCCACATAGATAATGAATAATAGAGGGAATAAGGTACATCCTTGCCTCACACCAGATTTAACATTAAACCATCTTCCTGTTCTTCAGTTCTAACTGCTGACTTGCAACTCAAATAAAGACTAAGTATTACTTGATATAATCCCTCATTGACACCATATAACTGTAGTGTATTGAATAGCTTCTCTCTTGGCACATCGTATGCCTTTTCCAGATCGACAAAACTTAAATACAGATCTTTGTTATATTCCCATGCTTTTTCACCTAATTGTCGTAAAGTGAAGATCTGATCCTGACAGCCTCTATTTGTCCTGAATCTCACATATTCTTCACCAAGCTTTTCTTCCACCATTCTTCTCAACTGTTTCTCAAGTATACTGGCATAAATCTTGCTCGGAACACTCAGTAGGGAAATATCTGTGTAATTCTCACATTCAGTTTTATTTCCCTTTTAATATATGGGTACTATTAGAGCTCTACAACAATCATCAGGAATTCGTCCCTCTGTCCAGGCCTTCTGAACTATGAAGTGCAGTACTGTAAGACTTTTATACCACCATACTTCAGCATTTCTAGTCGAATATCATCTACTCCTGCTGCCTTTCCACATTTCAAGTCTTTGATGGCTTTATCTATTTCAAGTATCGATATGTATTCCTGACTGTATGCCTGTTGAGTGTTTTTTTACCACTGTGCTATCACTGCTTGTTTCATTTAGCAATTTTTCGAAGTGATTACTTCATACGTCAAGGATATCTTTTTCTCCTGTTTTCATGTCACCTTTATCATCTGTAACTATTTTTACAGCACTCTTTCCTCAATTTCTAAGCTTCTTCAACAACCTCCAGAATATCTTACCACCTTCTTGATATTTATTTTCTATGTTCTTGCCAAAGTTCTCCCATGACTTTTGTTTAGCTAGTTTTACACAGTGTTTAGCTTTCTTGCATTTGTCTCTGTATTCTCTAAGAGCACAGGCTGACTTATTTGCCAGGAACTTTTGATATGCTTTCTTCTTTTCCTTCACTGTATCTTTAGCTTCCTGTGTCCACCATGGGGGGGGGTTCTGATTTTTCTATCATTGCAGACAACCTCACCACATGCTTCTCTGGCTGAATCAATCAGGGATTTCTTCAAGGTTTGCCACTGAATCTCCAAGGTTTGGTTCTTGTTCTCAAACTCTTCTTATTTTTTTCTTCAATAATCTTTGTGTATTTTAGTCTACAGTTCACATCTAAGAACTGCTCAACTTTTATTCGCTTTAAAACTTTCTTATATGTTATTCTTTTCAATATGAAATTCAATTTTATCCTGCTCAATACTAAATAGTGATCAATTTCAAATCCTCTGTACACTCTGGTGTACAGAGGATTTGGGAGAAAAATCACTATCAACAATAACGTAGTCAATGAGACGTTTCTTATTCCTTGCCTCTTCTCTCCATGTGAAATTGTGCACATTATTATGTTGGCACATCGAGTTAGTAATAACCTGTCCATGTCCTGATCAGAAAACAAACAGGTATTTGCTATTATTATTAGCTTTGCTCTTTTCTCCAAATTTTCCCAAAACATTTTTGTATGTCTGACAGTTACTTCCTACTCTGCTATTTAGATCCCCAACAAGGACTGACTTTTCCCTTTTCATTGTGTTAGTAGCTTTCTCTAGAGCCTCAAAAAATTCCCCCACTTCTATCTTAGCAGAGCTTCTGTCAGACCATAGCCACAAATAAGTCTCATTGTCCAGTTCCCCATTCTGATATTTGCTCACGTCACTCTACTTGAGAATGGCTGCCATTCAAGAAGATTGGCCTCGTATCTAGTGTTGAATATTATGGCTACCTCTTCTTTTCCTTGATTGTCATTGCCTGAATATAACATTTTGTATTTATTTTTCAAAAAGATCTCACCAGTTTTTGTCTTTTTTGTTTCACGTCATCCCTATTATGTCGATCTGGTACTTATCTAATTCCTCAGCTAGCTTCATTTCTTTGCCATTCAGGCTGCTTATGTTGATAGTACCGATTTTTAACTCTGGTGACGTTGAGTTGTGGTGTGCTTTCAGATTTGTTTCAGTAGCTGACTTTTTGCTGTTCACTCTGGTTCCCTGCCGAAAACAGTGAGGGTCTAGTTTAAATGGGCAATGCCCCAGCCGGCATGAAATTTTGGCATATTGTACCATCATTTTGTATATTGGTTTAAGGTAACAAGAATACAATTTGGTCGGCTAAATCCCGAATTGCCAGCCCATCGTCATTCGTTCAGTATTCAGGTAGATACCTAACAGGGTGCAACACGAGAAGGTGAGAATTGGACATTAGGTCAGAAGGCCTGGTCAGTTCTCCGCATTCCTTTAATGGCCATGTGGAGGTCTCCTCTCAGTTATACAGCTTTGACGCTTAAGCACCGCTATTTTATATATACAGGTAACCCTCGTATAATGCGGTACTTATACAATGCGGTTTCGATATAACGCAGTCTACAAATTTTAGTAACCCTTGTTCAACGCGGTTTCGATATAACGGTCTACAATTTCTAGTAACCCTTTGTTTATTTTTTTTTCTCATATTTTTTCACCACGGTACTTAAAAATCAAATTTCATCTTCATTAATTTTGTGTCTGCCCATATCGCGCAAGTAGTTATAAGTATCGAATTTATTTTATTGTATCCCTCAATAAGATACTGTACAGAGGTTTTTGCAGTATGTGTAATTCTCAACAAACAGTGCAATTAGAGACAGCTGGAATAAAAACAGCGCTAACTAATGAATCACATGTTCCTCTCTCACAGAATCTGTGCTGTATAGACTCAAGCAAAACCATATGTTGCAGTGAAACACAGTATCTAACTAAAAACCATTGTCCAATTTTTCAATTTTGAAATAAGTGTTTGTTTTATTGCATTTGAAATCCTCGATATCATTATGACATTTTTTTTTTTTTTATGTAAAAGTTTATTTTTATTGTAATGACCACTAAAACTGCAACGAAAGGGAAAAACCAACATTGAAGAGGAGATTCATTTCATTCTAAGAAAAAATTAATATCTTGGATCGGTTGAAAATTGAAGAAAAACCAGGAGTTGTTGCAAGGACTCTAAATTTAAATGAATCAACAATTCGAACAATCAAGCAAAATGAACATAAAGTCCGAGAAAGTGTTATTGCTGGGTTCAATGGTTAGTGCAAAGCTCGTTGCTCGTGTTCGTGATATTCTAATAGAAAAAATCTCTAATGATTTGGACAGAAGATTGCACTGAAAAGAAAATTCCTTTGGACACCTTATTAAGGAAAAAGCTCTAAATATTTATAAACATTTAAAAGAACTTGATCAAGATTCTTCAGAAGAAATCTCTCGGCATGGATTTTGTGCCAGTAAGGCTTTGGTTCAAAATTTTAAAAAGCGATTTTCTTTGTGTTATCTTAAAATCCAGTGAGAATCAGCATCAGCAGATGTTGAAGCTGCCAGGAAATACCCAGCAGAACTTTTAAAAATCATTGAAGAAGGTGGTTATAGTGCAGACCAGGTGTTCAGTGTGGATGAATCTGGGTTATATTGGGAAAAAATGTCAAAACACACCTATATTTCGAAAAATGAAAGATCAGCTCTTTGATTCAAAGTTTCCAAAGATAGAATTACTCGACTGTTTTGTAGTAATGCATCAGCTGATTACATGACAAAACCAATGTTTATTAACCAATCTGCAAATCCTTGTGCGATGAAAGGGCTCGACAAGTCCACCCTACCTGTTTATTGGCAAGCCAATAAAAAGGCATGGGTTACAGCTAGCATGTGTGAAAATTGGTTTTTCAAGTGTTTTGTACCTGACGTAGAAAGTTACACAAAGAAAAAGAATATGGACTTCAAAATTCTACTAATTTTAGATAACGCACTGGGCCACCCAACAAATTTAAGCCATCTGAATATTAAAATAACTTTTTTGCCTCCTAATACTACTTCACTTATTCAGCCACTTGACCAAGGAATAATATCAACATTTAAGACATATTATATTCGGCGAACATTCCAATTAATTTTGGATAAAATGGAATCGAATCCAAACGTGATACTGCCTCAAGCGTGGAAAGAGTTTTGAATATTGAATTGTGCGAAAATTATTTCTCTGTCCATTAAGGAATTACAACCTTCTACGCTGAATGCTTGCTGGAAAAAAATATGGCCTGAAGCTGTTCTGGAACAAAATTTCTTACCTCCAGTGGATGCCGAGCTATGTCGTATAATAAACGTAGCACACACTTTTGGTGGAGAGGGCTTTTGCGATATGGTTGAAAACGAAATTAGTGAATTAGTTGATGGAGAAACAGATTTAAATGAGGAGGAACTGGTACAATTAATAGATGGCGTCGAACTAAATGGCGAGGAAATTTCTGCCGAAGATTCTGATTGTGAATGAATCCATTAAAGAATTCAGTTTAAAGACATTAACAGAAGGATTGGACTTGGCAAGAAAGTTAGGAAGTTATTTTACGGATAGTGATCTCTCAATGGAGCGCTCGGGAAAATTCACGAGACAGTTGGATATTTGTTTAGCTCCATATTATGAACTTAATAAAAAAATTGCATCATAGTGGAAAGCAAAGTCTTATTACTGACTTCTTGATAACTAAACTAGCCGAAGTAGGCAATGAGAATTATACAAATGATGTCCAAGAGATTTCAAGTGGTGACGACCTCCGACCACTTAAAGAACATCTAAGAAATGTTATTTCTTAAGCTAGTGATGATGATTAAAACATGCTCTTTATTTTATTGTGTCTAAAACATTTATGCGTTATGTGCAATGAAATTTATGTAGAATTTGTAATTTTTATAATTTTATACTATGTATTTGTCTTACAGTTTGTTTTCTTAACTTACATGAATTACCTGAATTAAATAAAAATATTGTTATATAATTTAAAAAAAAAATTATTTGGGAATCTAACCCTACCTTTTCTATGTGATCTAAGTCTCGCATAATGCGATTTATTTATTGCTGCATTTCTATGGAACCTAACGTCTGCGTTATACGAGGATTACCTGTATTTAGTAAATATATATTTAATATATTAGATATATTAAATTTAATATATTTAATAAATATATTTTATACATTTTCTTTTAATTAGTTACTTACTTTTTGAACTCTTATAGTATCTTGGACTTAACTCACTATCCCTATTATTGCAGGAATCATATTATGTATACTGAAATTTGAATGTTTTATTCCATTCTATTCATTTTAACTTAATGTAACCTAACACAGAAGATTGCTTTAATATCCATTGTGAAAATTTTGCCTCTAATAATTGCTAGATTATCTTTCAGCATAATTGTGGGATTTCTTAGTAGCTATAAATGATAGCACAAATAAATGGATAGTTGTTTAATTCACAACATAAGACATTAATAAGAAAATATTGTATTTATTTATTTATTTTCTTAATGGTGTCTTATGTTATGGATAGTTGGTTTTTATGTTTATTATTAAAGCCAATACTTGCTAAAGAAACCATAAATAGTGTTTATTTTATTTGATAAGTCAGTTTAGAGACCTTCTACAATAGTAGAATCCTAAATAATGATTTTTAGATATGATAATTTATTTTTTTCATTCCTCCTTTGTACTCTCATTCAAATATAAAGTCACTATCTTTGAATTAATACAGACGAGTTTTATTAGTTTTTTTTGACTTTGTTTTCAAGTAAAGTTGTTGCAATGTTAATTGAACCAGAGCTAATTTTTATGTAGTTATTCATATAAATCTTCCTTACCAGTCTAGATCACTGCATTGGGGTTGAAGATGTGGTTAAATTCTTGATTATCTCTGTATTAATTCAAATTAACAAGCAAAAGAGATTAATGAAATATTATAATGCTTCCAAATTTCAGTTAGTTTTTAATCATATGAATCATATATGCCTTTAATTGGAATAGTATTTTCTTGCTTTCAGGGCAAACAGTATTTCCTCATTACCCCCCCCCCCCCTCCCCCAACCAGCAATGACGTATATTTATGTCAACTAAAACATGAATGTGAAGTGCCATTAAAATGGTAATATCATTTTATTTTTTTTCCAATATCAATGTAATATTGATATTCCATTGAAATAACAGATATAATGCATAAGATGGTTGATACATTTCATCCATATGAATTTTGGTGGTTAAGTTTTATAGTTTTAATAGATTTTTTTTTTTTTTTTAAATCATGAATAGGCTATCTACTTGGGTAAAAGCATATGCACATTTACATGCTCGAGAGCTTAGTCAATCTGTTACAGCCTTTAAACAGTTGGAATCAAAGGTATGTGATTATTTTCTTTATTGTTACTTGTATTGTTTAGAAAAATACATATACAGCTGATAGTTATTTATCTGGCAAGAAGCACATATATCATATTAGAAAGAAAAATATTTAATTACTAGTTTCTTCCATCCTGTGTGTGAAATAACACCATGCAAACCTCAATGCATTTACATTTGATTTGTTATTAAAATACAATTTTATTTAATGCTGACTATAAAAACAAACTTATAATATAGCCTACCAGTTTCGCCAGCAGACTGTCTGGCTTTTTCAAGGCATTTATGAAAAGACATAAAAACTAGTAAATACAATTTGAAAGGAACATAAAAAATGTTGTAAACCAACTAGTAGCTAAGGTTACACGTTCGCATGACAGAGAGGACTTGTTGTTCTTATTCGTTATCACGCATGCATGCATGTATGTTTGTTGTAAACGTGTAATGTGATTACTGGCTAGCTGTAGTTCAGCTTGATTAAGAGAGAGGATAAGGTTTTTCCACAAACTGTTTAGAATTACACCCTGATTTCTGTTGGGGTTTCCGCCAGTTATTGACGCTATTGCGGCTTCCTTGAATAAACGATGTCTGTAGTCGTCATCGAGATATGGCATGGAGCTGTTTTGCCACTCTATCGTGTGGTTAGACGTACAGAAATGATGTGCTAAGCCAGAAGAGATACTTTCTGTACGTCTAACTACACAATAGAGTAGCAAAACAGTTCCATGTCATATCTCGATGACGACTACAGACATCATTTATTCAAGGAAGCCGCAATAGTGTCAATAACTGGCGGAAACCTCGACAGAAATCAGGGTGTAATTCTAAACAGTTCGTGGAAAAACCTTATCCTCTCTCTTAATCAAGCTGAACTACAGCTAGCCAGTAATCACATTACATGTTTACAACAAACATGCGTGCGTGATAATGAATAAGAACAACAAGTCCTCTCTGTCACGCGAACGTGTAACCTTAGCTACTAGTTGGTTTACAACGTTTTTTATGTTCCTTTCAAATTGTATTTACTAGTTTTTATGTCTTTTCATAAACGCCTTGAAAAAGCCAAACAGTCTGCTGGCGAAACTGGTAGGCTATATTATAAGTTTGTTTTTATGGTCAGCATTAAATAAAATTGCATTTTAATTATAAACGACCAAATATGCTTAGTTTAAACAGTTTGATTTGTTCTTTTTGTCCTGCTTAATATCAGCTCTCCCTTATGTTAATGCATTTCTGGTGAACTTGCCCTAACAAAACATCAGAATATTCCCCTCTGTAATTGTATAGTGTTCATGCTATTCTATAGGAAAATCACTTTAGTAAACTTCCTGTCTAATAAGTAACAAGATTTGGAGTATATTCTCCTTAAAAGTAAGTTCTTCCTTCAACAATACACTTTGGACACTGTTTATGCAATTGTTGCAGACATTTATTGAAATCTGTTTTGGGGTTGTTCAAAACTGTCTTAATTTAATTTCATGTCCTCAACATCACAAAATCTTTTCTTTCAAACTTCTTTGAGGCACATGAGCAGAAAATCTGGTAAATATGGCATCTTTTATCCTTAGGATGTTCTGCAGATTGAAATGCTTGAGTGGGTACATTATCTTGATAAAGCATATACTTTCCATACTCCTATTTCTTCATCAATTTTTCTGAACTTCTTAATATGAACTAAAACTTTAATGTAAAACTTCTGGTTGATTATTTCTACATAGCATATCTATAGAGCACAACACTTCCGTGTTCAAGGAATATGTGGTTTTTTTGTCTTGAGGATGCTGTGCTATTTCATTGTGATACCTGTTTTAATTTCAAGATTTTTACCATTTCTCATCACTTGTTTTCCTCTGAAAAGTTTCCATCATTAGACACATGAACCAAATCACAAGCTGTCAATGAATGATTTTCTTGATGCTCCTGTGTTAGCAGATGAAGCATATACATAGCTGAAATGTGCCTAATGTTCAGATGTCCAGTTAAAATATTTTCACAGAGGCATTTCACTCTGAAATTGAATCATTTTGAAATAATATGTACATGTTGAAAGTTTATTTATCACTAGGTTTGACTATAATGAATTTAGTTTAATCCTTTATCCCAGTGAGAGCAAACAAAGTTTGCGCCTGAAAATATCTTCAGGACTAAATAAAGTGTTGCACTATCTTATCCCAGTAAGTAGTGTAACACCAAGGCAACTCGTGGCAAAGGTGGAGCAAGCTACCAACACTCCTAACCCAGTATCTCCCATAATGCAAAACACATTTCCTATGTGGATATGTATATTGTTATGCATTAAGGGATTGGCCATCTACCCAGACTAGTTTCGACCTTTATTGAGGTCTCTTCAGTGGGAGCCAGGCCCAGAGCTGGAGATACCAGGCAGAAGCAGTAGCAAGTCATCTTTGCCTATAGGAGTTGCCAAAAGGTTTATCACCTTTTTTTTAAAATTACTCTGGATTTAGAGAAAGATGTTGAAAGTTTATTTATCACTAGGTTTGACTATAATGAATTTAGTTTAATCCTTTATCCCAGTGAGAGCAAACAAAGTTTGCGCCTGAAAATATCTTCAGGACTAAATAAAGTGTTGCACTATCTTATCCCAGTAAGTAGTGTAACACCAAGGCAACTCGTGGCAAAGGTGGAGCAAGCTACCAACACTCCTAACCCAGTATCTCCCATAATGCAAAACACATTTCCTATGTGGATATGTATATTGTTATGCATTAAGGGATTGGCCATCTACCCAGACTAGTTTTGACCTTTATTGAGGTCTCTTCAGTGGGCGCCAGGCCCAGAGCTGGAGATACCAGGCAGAAGCGTAATTTTAAAAAAAAGGTGATAAACCTTTTGGCAACTCC
This sequence comes from Typopeltis vanoorti, assembly GCF_054136105.1. Taxonomy (NCBI): domain Eukaryota; kingdom Metazoa; phylum Arthropoda; class Arachnida; order Uropygi; family Thelyphonidae; genus Typopeltis; species Typopeltis vanoorti. The sequence goes on along the minus strand of NC_143564.1, from coordinate 27,121,536 downwards.
TATAGGCAAAGATGACTTGCTACTGCTTCTGCCTGGTATCTCCAGCTCTGGGCCTGGCTCCCACTGAAGAGACCTCAATAAAGGTCGAAACTAGTCTGGGTAGATGGCCAATCCCTTAATGCATAACAATATACATATCCACATAGGAAATGTGTTTTGCATTATGGGAGATACTGGGTTAGGAGTGTTGGTAGCTTGCTCCACCTTTGCCACGAGTTGCCTTGGTGTTACACTACTTACTGGGATAAGATAGTGCAACACTTTATTTAGTCCTGAAGATATTTTCAGGCGCAAACTTTGTTTGCTCTCACTGGGATAAAGGATTAAACTAAATTCATTATAATATGTACATGTCTTCTGCAGTTTTGCTAGTCTGGTTGGCTGAGGATAGAACTTTGTGGTTCAATCAATAGTTCTTGGGTTTGCATAGTACAACAGGCATGGATATTTGTAAATGTCTTTAGGTAATGGTAAGTTTCATCACCTGATGCAAAATCACCAGTCTGCTTATTTGGAAGCCTGAGGTGACTTGAAAAAGTTTCATGTATGATCTATAGCAGGGTTTCCAGATTATCTTACCCTTAACTACTCCCTATATAAAATTTGAACAGTTGACATTGATGTAGCATGCAGATACATTTGATTGAGCTTCTTCCCTTGTTAAATATGGAATCACTCAGACTTGGGAACATTCTACAGTGTCTCTCTCTCTATGCTGTATTATGTAAATCATGTTAGTTTCACTTGATTAGTTAGTCAGTTTCACTCTTTATTAGTTTAAATTACTAAATAGCTAGAGAAACATGGTTAAATGGTTAGTGAAGTGTTGACACTAAATTTTGTCAAAGTGATCATTTTTTACTCGCATAAAAAGCAACAATACATCCTGAAGTCTAGCTACATGCATGTTAACCCTGCTCTCAATTTTAGATTACTGCAAATATTCAGCCTTTATTCATTATCAATGCATTTATGAAGCAAAACTATATTCTTATAAAATTCTGCCATATGGATAGAGCTAATACTGGAATACAGAGATTTCCTTGGTTTAGAAGCATGACCTACCTTTGAAGTAAGCCAGAAGATGAGATGCTTGTATAACTGAATGCCTAGAATCCAGTTCAATAAAATCTAAAGCTTTATTCATATTTTGTGTTTCTGATGATATACATACTAGCAATGTACTATCAATGTTGCTAATTTGTAAAGATCTTTTGGCTGATGGCAAATTTGAATATTTTATGAAGTTTTTTTACTTTGATAGAAGGCAAAGAATTTTGTTAAACAGAAATAGTAATGACTTGCATGGCCTCTCTCTCTTCATACTATGTTTGGATAACAAGTGGCATCGATGAACATGTATATGTCATTTAACCATCCTTTAAAATACCATATGCACTGACTGCAGCATAAGTGGAACCCAGCTCTGGTCCTAATCTCTCACTTTACATCCGAAGTACAGCTTGATCAGAGGAGGGAATGCCTGCAGATTTTAATGTCCCTTTGTGGTAAAAGAAAAAATAAATGTGGAAGAATAGTTTTATTGAATGCAGATGATACTCAAGTGTCAGAAGCTAATAAGGTTGTTCAATTAATGAGTGCTCACTTTAAGATATATCAAGTGTATGCAACATGATGCACAATTCTACTACTGCTACTACTACTACATTGAATTAACAGTTAGAGGTGCATGAGAATGAAGTTGAAGAGCTCTTGCCTAACCTGGATAAGAGGCAATAAGGACAGATGGAATATCAGCACATGTATTAAAGGCATGTTCAGCTGAATTGGCTAGGCCTGTGGCACGTTTCTGTCACAGGCCTAGCCAATTGAGTCTCAGCTCAGGAAAGATACCACAGGAATGGAAGGAATGCATGATTGTTTCCATTGTGGAAGGGTGATGCAATAACCGATGTGTCAAACTACTGACCTGTCAGTATCTCTGGTGTTGTGGTGAAGATTTGAGAGAAGTTGGTAAGAACTTATATTCAAAAATGGGCAGACAGATAAGCTATCTGCAAGAAGCAGCAAGGGTTTACTAAAAGAAGGTCATGTTTTAGCAGTTTGCTCATTCTATAACAGTGTTACAGCCGAGCTGGATAAAGGGAATGGATACACTGTGATACTGTTGAATTTTTCCAACATTTATACCACATGAAAGGTTATGTAAACCAGAGAATATGGATTTGGAATATCAACTGTTGACTCAGATAAGTGGATGGTTAACAGACATATCAAAAAGTGGTATTATGGTGGGTGTGAATCTGCCAGATTTAAGTTGACCAGTGGTGTACCCCAGGGTTCAGTCTTTGGGCCATTGTTGTTAATCTATACATTAATGACATTAAGAAGGATCTAACAGGAGATGTGCAATTGTTTGCTGATGATACGAAGGTAGGCAGGGCAATCAGGAATGCTACTGATATCCAGCACTTACAGAATGATTTCAATAGGCTTTAAATTTGGGCAAATGAAAATGGATATTAGTTTAATGTTAATAAGTGTAAAGTTATGTATTTGGTGTGAGGAAATTTTTAACCGCGTATTATTTTAGTGGGGTTATGCTGCAAGAAACTGATGAGGCTTGAGATCTTGGTGTAATAGTAGATAGGAATTTGAAATTCAGAGGTTACATAGTAAAAATTGCAAATACAACCTAGAGGATAATTGCAATATTGAAGTGAACCTTAAAACGTAAGGATAAGGAAGTCGTTTTGCTTCTTTACGAGACCTTGATAAGACCGCACCTGGACTACTGCTCACACATTTGGTCTTCTAGGTTCAAAGAAGATAAAGAAGCCATGGAAAGAGTGCAAAGAAGAGTTAAAAAGATTATATTGAGATTGTGGAATTTAGATTTTGAGGACAGATTTCAATGGACCATAGACTCTGGTTAACAGGAGAAAGAGGTGTGATATGATAGAGATCTACAAAATTCTGAATGAATGTTATAGATATCATATGATGAAATTTTATGTTATGTGGAAGGTGGGCAGAGAATACAGGAGCATCCATGGTCAAGACAGGGATAAGAGCTAGAATTTTTCTCACACAGATCAGTGGGTGAGTGGAATAGTTTGCCTGTTGAAGAAGTTAGTGCATGAGTTCAAGAGTAGGTATGACAGCTGGTTTGAGTGATATGTAGCCTCCCTCAATGAGTCCTCTACTCATTGACTTATCAACCATCTGAAGTTGCATCATGCAAATTTAAATTATGATTAAAATCACACAATTTGTCTTTTGTGCAACAACAAATAAACAACTACACTAAAATGTACTCCATTGATTACTTAAAATGCAGTGTAGGTTCAGAGAAAGCAAATGCTAAATCACATGGATACAAAACCAAACTTGCTTTCTAGAAATAACCATACACTTTTCTTGTGCTTTATGATAGTATAATTGTGGCATGTGAATGATGAATGAAGACACTCATTTTGACAATGAGGGGGGTATATAAGGTATATAGATCACATGTTATAATGTAATCCTTGCACATCCTACACCCTGAGTGTTCACCTTAAACTAACTTAGTCTTACTCACCATTGCTGACTTTCACTGATTAAAATAGTTTTCTTAAGTAAGCTGTGGCTGATTGAACAATATGGATGCTATTTTTATATTTTTTTCCTGATTTTCACCTGTTTTTTCTTGAAGCATATTTCACTATTGTATACTTTTATTAGTCTTAATGAACTGAACGATGCATATTGTAATATGCATCGAATTGTCAAATTCGAACTCTGTTCAAATGGCCAAACACTGGCTGTTCATATTTGTATTTTAAGAAGCAATTTGATCTTCCTCCCTGCATCATTCCTTACTTTTTTTATTTCACTTAAGCTCAACTTCAACTAAATAACAACCTATAAAATTTGCTAACAGTTTCTTGGGCATGTTGTATCATTTTTAAAGTTTAAAAAAGAGGATCTAGTTTTTTTTTTTTTTTTTTAATCTGCCAAACTTGAAATATTGAATCCAGTATTTCAAGTCTGACAGATTGTGTCATGTTTGTTATCTTTGTCAAGTAAGTGACACAGGAATTGGAGGTTAAAAATGGGTGAATTTTCACCCTAATAACGCTTGTAATAAGAATTGAGTGACTTGAGCCAAGTGCTTAATAAAACTAATAGCATAGTGCCAGTGTAAAAGAAAATTATTTTTTGAAGACTTGTTAGTCTTAATTTTTAGTTGTTTTTTTTTTAATTAGAATGTGAGATATTTGGTAAATTTGGCAAATCATTACTTTTGTAGACTTTGTTACGTGACAATGTCGATGTTCTTGTTTCTCTTGGAGAAGCATACTATTATAATGGAGATTATCAAAATGCTTTAGCCATATTAGAAAGAGTAAGTAATATTTATAATTTAATTCCTATAATAATTTATATAACATTAGAGTTCCATGAATTTTTGTTCATGCAAATTATTTTAGAAATTTATAAATCAACCAAATACAGTTAACTCTCATTGTTACAAATACCTCAATAACAAAATCATTCACTATTAACTGACTGTTGAAGACTCCCATAAGCAATGCTGTGTTCAAAGAAATTGATTATAACACACTCTCCACTTAACACTATTCCTGTGACTTTGTTATTGTGAGAGTTGACTTATAGATATCCCGTATCCTTTATACGAAGGGTTCAGATGAAAAGTAGAGCAAATCTAACAGCATGAGAATTTAAATTATGCATATGTTAGTGTAGAAGAAGGGTGATAATTTTCACTGCAGGAATGGCCAAGTCTTTACTTTCACACCAGTAAATGGCTGTAGTCCACATTCATTGCAACTGGAATTAACAATTGAATGTATGCTTCAAATTCATTTTTCTCAAAATATCTTTTGGATTTGTCCATTTTTTTCTCTGAACCTTTCATATATTTGTTCTAATGACTTGCTACAGCCAGTTATCATGGCTTCAGAAACCTAATTTTGATATTGGTAGGAATGCTAATCATGTTTCTAAAAATCTGTTATATCTACCTCTCTCTTCTCTCTCTAGGCAAGTATTCACTAGTCGGTTTGTCTGTTTTAAATGATTTAATGTATCTCTTAAAGATCCACCTGACCTGCCTTCAGTTCAACAATTCTTGATAATAACAGAACTCACCTTATATGGAATTTACACTAGTCTTTTTAACTGAAAGTCATTGTTGATACTGACTGCACTGTATAAAAATATAAAATATTTATATAGTAGGACCTTGTAGTTGCAGCTTTGCATTGTGCTGATTTGCTTATTTGATGGTCAAGTTTATGAAACCAAGGAGTACATAAGCCATTCTTTCTCTTGCATATAGCCTCCTCACTCTGAGCTTTAAAAATTCTTGACTTGACTAGAACTAGTTCCTGGATGTCAAATTTTTTATTGACATCCAGCTATCAGTTCCAGTTCACAACAGGAAATTGTTTTTGATAATTTAGGATTTCGGAACCATAAAATTTTATGTATTTTCTTTGTAAGTCAACATCGTTTATGTGCTAATTAAGTTAATCTGACCTATTATATTGTTACTTGCTAAATTTTGCAGATATCTCATACATCATCTTTCTCCCCTTTTTTCAACAATACATTTGTTTATGACAGAAGGTTTTTCTAAAGAAGAAATAGTGAAATTTTTTGAGTCATTAGAACAGGCAGCTGACATGAAGAAAATGGAAAAAGTGGTCCTTATTGAAGATCTGAACAGCAGCGTAGGAAATGCATCCCAACAAGCATATAGAAACATTTTAGGAAAATTTGGAGTAAAGGGCAAAACTAATAATAATATAACTATTTAGTGGACTCCTACCCAGGACATGGACTAGTCATTACTAATACCATGTTTTAGCATAAAGATTTGCACAAGTTCACAGGGAGAGAAGAAATAAGAAAAGCCTCATTGACTATGTCATTGTTGGTAGTGATATCAACAGGCTGCTTAAGGATGCAAGAATGTACAGAGGATTTGAAATTGGAGGTGATAATACTAAGCAGGGTAAAAATGGATATCACATTGAAAAGAACAGTATGTAAAAAAGTTTTAAAAAGAATTAAAGTTGAGCAGCTTCTACAAGTAAATTGTAGACTTAACTATACAAGCATTCTTGAAGAAAAAATTTAAAAAATTAAAAACAAGAACTTTGGAGTCTCAGTAGCAAACTCTGAAGAAGACATTGATTGGTTCAGTTAGAGAGTTATGTGGTGAAGTTGTCTGCAAGAATAGAAAAATAAGAATACCATGGTGGACATAAGAAGTTAAAAGCAGTCCTGGAAAAGAAGAAAGCAAACCAAAAGTTTCTAGCATATAATTTGGTAGATGTCCTAAAAGAATACACAGAAAAATGTAAGAGAGCTAAGCTAAGCTATGTGTGAAACTAGTTAAACAAAGGGCATGGTAAGAGGAAGGTGACAAAATATTTTGGAGGTTATTGAAAAAAACTTAGAAATGGAGGAAAGAGTACTCGAAAAGGAATCAAAGATGATAAAGGTGACATGAAAACTGAAGATAAAGATATCATAGATGTCTGTAGTAGTTACTTTGAAAGACTGTTAAACAAACCAAGCAGTTACAGAACTGTACTAGAAAATTTTCAAGAGGAATGCAAACAGGAGTACATATCAATACTTGAGTAGAAAATGCCACCAAAAACTTGAAATCTGGAAAGACTAGTGGAGTAGATGATATTTAACCAGAAATGCTTAAGTATGGATGTATAAAAGTTTCGCAGTGGCTATACTGCATAATTCAGAGGGCCTGGTCAGAAGGTCAAATTCCTGATGATTTGAGCAGTATCCATCAGTAAAAAAAGGGAATAAAACTGAATGTAAGAATTATAGATGAATTTCTTTACCAAGTGTTCCAGGTAGATTAAGATTTATGCAAGCATACTTGAAAACAGGATTAGAAAGATCATAGAAGATAAAATTGGAAAAGAACAAGCTGGGATCAGACCAAATATTGGTTGCCAAAGATTTTCACTTTAAGACAAATAATTGAGAAATCATGGGAATATGACAGGTATCTGCGCTTAAGTTTTGTAGATCTGGAAAAGGCATACAATAAGGTGTCCAGAGAAAAGCTTTTCAAAATACTTCAATTATATGGGGGAATGGAATTATACAGAGCATTAAATAGTCTATATTTAAGTTCTCAGTCAGCAGTTAGAATTAAAGGAAGTACAAGAAGATGGTTTAATATAAAATCAGGGTAAGACAAGAATGCACATTATCTCCACTGTTATTTATCATCTATATGGATCACATTATGAAAGAAATTGGCATTAGGCTTGATATTAGAATTGGAGATGTCAAACTTAGCTCTCTACTTTATGCAGATTATGTTGTACTCCTAAACACATCTAATGCAAGTCTCCAGGATTCTCTGACTAAATTGAATAACAGCCGTAACAAATATATGGCATGAAAATCAGCAATAAAAACTATGAAAATAGACAGAAGCATAGAAATCTTTAGCTGCATTCTGAATGGTGATCCTACAGAACAAGTAAAATATATCAGCTATTTAGCACAGCTTTTATTGAAGATGGCAGGCTGAAATCTGGAAATATACAACAGAATAAACAAAGCTGGTATGGTGGGTAGCCAGCTGAATAAATTTCTATAGAATAAGAGAGAAATTATGCAGAACACCAAACTAGCAGTATACAAGTTTATTTTTTCACTTGGTTAGAGTATAATAAAATTAGTTTAATCCTTTATCCAAGTGTGAGCAAACAAAGTTTGCGCCTGAAGTATCTTCAGGACTAGGGTAAAGTGATACAACACCAGGGCAACTCGTTGCAAAGGTGGAGAAAGCTACCAACAATCCTAACTCAGTATCTCCTATAATGCAAAACACATCTCCTTGCGGATATGTCTAATGTTATGCATTAAAGGAAGGGCCACTACCCAGACTAGTTTCGACCTTTATTGAGGTCTCTTCAGTGGGAGCCAGGCCCTAGTGGAAATACCAGGCAGAAGCATTAGCAGGTCATCTCTACCTATAGGAGTTGCCAAATGGTGTGCCACCCTTTTTTAATAAATTACTCTGGATTTAGAGAAAGATGTTGAAAGTTTATTTTTTCACTTGGTTAGAGTATAATAAAATTAGTTTAATCCTTTATCCAAGTGTGAGCAAACAAAGTTTGCGCCTGAAGTATCTTCAGGACTAGGGTAAAGTGATACAACACCAGGGCAACTCGTTGCAAAGGTGGAGAAAGCTACCAACACTCCTAACTCAGTATCTCCTATAATGCAAAACACATCTCCTTGCGGATATGTCTAATGTTATGCATTAAAGGAAGGGCCACTACCCAGACTAGTTTCGACCTTTATTGAGGTCTCTTCAGTGGGAGCCAGGCCCTAGTGGAAATACCAGGCAGAAGCATTAGCAGGTCATCTCTACCTATATTGGCAACTCTACCTATATTGACAACCATTTGGCAACTCCTATAGGTAGAGATGACCTGCTAATGCTTCTGCCTGGTATTTCCACTAGGGCCTGGCTCCCACTGAAGAGACCTCAATAAAGGTCGAAACTAGTCTGGGTAGTGGCCCTTCCTTTAATGCATAACATTAGACATATCCGCAAGGAGATGTGTTTTGCATTATAGGAGATACTGAGTTAGGAGTGTTGGTAGCTTTCTCCACCTTTGCAACGAGTTGCCCTGGTGTTGTATCACTTTACCCTAGTCCTGAAGATACTTCAGGCGCAAACTTTGTTTGCTCATCCTTGGATAAAGGATTAAACTAATTTTATTATACTCTAACCAAGTGAAAAAATAAACTTTCAACATCTTTCTCTAAATCCAGAGTAATTTATTAAAAAAGGGTGGCACACCATTTGGCAACTCCTATAGGTAGAGATGACCTGCTAATGCTTCTGCCTGGTATTTCCACTAGGGCCTGGCTCCCACTGAAGAGACCTCAATAAAGGTCGAAACTAGTCTGGGTAGTGGCCCTTCCTTTAATGCATAACATTAGACATATCCGCAAGGAGATGTGTTTTGCATTATAGGAGATACTGAGTTAGGAGTGTTGGTAGCTTTCTCCACCTTTGCAACGAGTTGCCCTGGTGTTGTATCACTTTACCCTAGTCCTGAAGATAGTCCTGAAGATACTTCAGGCGCAAACTTTGTTTGCTCACACTTGGATAAAGGATTAAACTAATTTTATTATAGCAGTATACAAGACAGTGTTCAGACCAGTTTTAAGTTATGGATCTGAGAGTTTGGTTAGAAATAAAGCATTTGATTCTAGACTAGACCACAGATAAGAGAGTTCTGGGAAAAATTAGGGGACTGAAATGATGGCGTCAATGGCAGAATCATATTTAAAATGAAGATATTAGGAAGAAACTCGATGTTAGCATTCAAGAATGAGCCAGTAGAGCTAATCTAAGGTGGAATAGCCACTTAAATAGAATGAGTGAGGAAAGGTTAGCAAAACAGGCATTTGATGCCAAGATGGCAGGAAAGAGATCCAGAGTAAGGCCAAGGTCTAGATCAGCGATTTTCAACTGTGTGCCACGAGAGGTCTTCAGGTGTGCCGTGAGATTTATGAAAACAAATTAATTGAAAGAAATAATGTCATAATTTGCGCATTTATTTATTAGTGTCTGGTCTTCCATCTTCTTGTGTGTGTAAATCAATCAAAATTATGCCTATTTTTTGCCATATCATCAAAAAAATTAAAAGAATATATTTTTTTTTTAGTGGGGGTGCTTAAGGGTCAAAGCTGTATAACTGAGAGGAGACCTCCACATAGCCTTTAAAGGAATGCGGAGAACCGACCAGGGCTTCTGACCTAATGTCCAATCCTCACCTTCTCGTGGTGCACCCTGTTGGGTATCTACTTGGATACTAAACAAACGAGGATGGGCTGGCAATTTGGGATTTAGCCGACCAAATTGTATTCTTATTGGTTAAACCAAAATAAAAAATGATGGTACAACATGACAAAATTTCATGCCGGCTGGGGCGTCGCCCGGTTAAACAAGGCCCCCGTTGTATTCGCCAGGGAACCAGGGCGAACAGCGAAAAGTCAGCTACTGGAACAAATCTGAAAACAAACCCCAACTCAATATCACCAGAGTTAAAGATCGGTGCTATCAACGTAAGAAGCCTGAATGGCAAAGAAATGGAGCTAGCTGAGGAATTAGATAAGTACCAGATCGACATAATAGGGGTGACTGAAACAAAAAAGACCAAAACTGGTGAGATCTTTCTGACCAATAAATACAAAATGTTATATTCAGACAATGACAATCAAGGAAAAGAAGGAGTAGCCATAGTATTCAACACAAAATATGAGGCTAATCTTCTTGAATGGCAGTCAGTCTCAAGTAGAGTAATGTGGGCAAATATGAGAATGGGGAACTGGACAATGAGACTTATTTGTGCCTATGGTCCCACAGAAGGTTCTACTAAGGTAGAAGTGGAGGAATTTTTTGAGGCTTTAGAAAAAGCAACTGACACAATGAAAAAGGAAAAGTTGGTCCTTGTTGGAGATCTAAATAGCAGAGTAGGAAATGACTGTGAGACATACAAAAATATTTTGGGAAAATTTGGAGAAAAGAGCAAAGCTAATAATAATGGCAAATATCTGTTGGATTTCTGCTCAGGACATGGACTGGTTATTACTAACACCATGTTCCAACATAAAAATGTGCACAAATTCACATGGAGAGAAGAGGCTAGGAATAAGAAAAGTCTCATTGACTATGTTATTGTTGATAGTGATGTTTTCTCCCTGGTGCAGGACACCAGAGTGTACAGAGGATTTGAAATTGGAAGTGATCACTATTTAGTCTTGAGCAGGATAAAATTGAATTTCATATTGAAAAGAATAACATGTAAGAAAGTTTTAAAGCGAATAAAAGTTGAGCAGCTCTCAGATGTGAACTGTAGACTAAAATACAGAAATATAATTGAAAAGAAAATGAAAGAGTTTGAGAACAGGAATCAAACCTTGGAGATTCAGTGGCAAACTCTGAAGGAAACATTGATTGATTCTGCCAGAGAGGCATGCGGTGAGGTTGTGTGCAAAGATAAAAAAATCAGAACTCCCTGGTGGACACAGGAAGTTAAAGAGGCAGTGAAGGAAAAGAAGAAAGCATATCAAAAGTTCCTGGCAAATAAGTCAGCTTTTACTCTTACAGAATACAGAGACAAATGTAAGAAAGCTAAACAGTGTGTAAAACTAGCTAAACAAAAGTCATGGGAAGACTTTGGCAAGAATATAGAAAATAAATATCAAGAAGGTGGCAAAATATTCTGGAGGTTGTTGAAGAAGCTTAGGAATGGAGGAAAGAGTGCTGTAAAAGGAATTAGAGATGATAAAGGTGAAATGAAAACAGGAGAAAAAGATATCCTTGAAGTATGGAGTAATTACTTTGAAAAACTGCTAAATGAAACAAGCAGTGATGACAGCACAGTGATAAAAAACACTGACCAGGCATGCAGTCAGGAATACATATCCATACTTGAAGTAGAAAAAGCCATCAAAGGCTTGAAATGTGGAAAGGCAGCAGGAGTAGATGATATTCGACCAGAAATGCTGAAGTATGGTGGTATAAGAGTCTTACAGTGGCTGCACTGCATAGTTCAGAAAGCCTGGACAGAGGGACGAATTCCCGATGATTGGAGTAGAGCTCTCATAGTACCCATATATAAAAAGGGAAATAAAACTGAATGTGAGAATTACAGAGGTATTTCCCTACTGAGTGTTCCTGGCAAGATCTATGCAAGTATACTTGAGAAACGGTTGAGAAGAATTGTGGAAGAAAAGCTTGGTGAAGAACAAGCTGGATTCAGGCCAAATAGAGGCTGTCAGGATCAGATCTTCACTTTACGACAAATAGTCGAGAAAGCATGGGAATATAACAAAGATCTGTATTTAAGTTTTGTCGATTTGGAAAAGGCATATGACAAAGTGCCAAGAGAGAAGCTATTCAATACGCTGCAGTTATATGGTGTCAATGGGGCATTATATCAAGCAATACTTAGTCTTTATTTGAGTTGTGAGTCAGCAGTTAGAATTGAAGGAAGTACAGGAAGATGATTTAATGTTAAATCTGGTGTGAGACAAGGATGTACATTGTCCCCTCTGTTATTCATTATCTATATGGATCACATTATGAAGGAATGTGGTATTAAACCTGATATCAAAATTGGAGATGTTAATGTCAGCTCTTTGCTTTATGCGGATGATGTTATACTTCTAAATAAATCCGCTACAAGTCTGCAAGATTCTCTGACTAAATTGAATAGCTGTTGTAATAGATATGGTATGAAGGTCAGCAATAAAAAGACAAAGACAATGAAAATAGGCAGAATCATTGAAAATGTCAACTGTGTTGTGAATGGAGAACCTGTGGAACAAGTAAAACAGTTCAGCTACTTAGGCACAATTTTTACTGAAGATGGTAAACTAAATATAGAAATAGACAACAGAATCAGCAAAGCTGGTATCGTGGGAAGTCAATTGAATAAATTCATATGGAATAAGAAAGAAATTAGTCGGAACACTAAATTAGCTGTATACAAGACTGTGTTCAAACCAATTTTAACTTATGGATCTGAGAGCTGGGTCAGAAGTAAAACACTTGACCGAAGACTAGAGACTGCAGATATGAGAGTCCTGAGAAAGATTAGAGGCGTGAACAGATGGCATCAATGGCAATATCATATTAAAAATGAGGATATTAGGAAAGAACTTGACATTGTCAGCATCCAGGAATGCATTAGCAGAGCTAATCTCAGATGGTATGGTCACTTAAATAGAATGGGAGAGGAAAGATTAGCAAAACAAGTGTTCTCTGCCAGGTTGGCAGGAAAACGACCCAGAGGAAGACCAAGATATAGGTGGATTGATACGGTACAAAGTGCCTTAGACGATAGAAATATAAGATCTGATAACGTTGGAGTCTTGACAAGTAACAGACTGATTTGGAGGAAAATGGTAGATAGGGAGTTAGTAATGATGTAATTTTTTCATGTAGTACTGTCATATCCTGTACACCCCTTGAGGGTACATGGCAGGAATTTGATGATGATGATGATGATGATGATATTTTTAGTGTGCCGCAGAATTTTAATAATTAGTGTAGGTGTGCCGTGTTATGACAAAGGTTGAAAATCACTGGTCTAGATGGATTAATTCATTCAGAGGTACCTTAGAAGCATGAAATATTAGATATGACAATATTGGATGGTTACAAGTAATAGATTGATTTGGAGGAAAATTGTTGATAGAAGATTAATAATAATGTAAACTTCATCATGTAGTTCTGTCATAGTAACCTGAACATTCACTCTTGGAGTTACATATCAGGAAATAGATGATGATGATTATTCTTTTTTGTCTGCGCGGTTAGCTAGTGGCTGTGCGCTTCACAACCATATGCCTGAGGAAGGAGTATCCTAGGTTCGATTCCTGCCGGTGATGTGAGGAGCTGAAGGATCTCCCTCAGCCATAGCCAAGTTAGCCTGTCTTGGGCATGGACAGTAGGATTTTTCCCCAGTTTATTCTGGGGTTTTTCATCCTGCAGAGCAGGCAAACCGCCTTGAGAACTCAACACTACAGGGCATAGGGCTTGACCACCTTATCCTGTGAACGGTTTGAGGTCTGATGATTAATAAATTCTCGACACCGCAAGGTAAAAGAGGGTATAAAGAAGAAGAGGAGGATATTTTTTTTTTATACATTCTTATATTCATATATATCTCAAAAATGTTTAATGTTTAACTGCTTTTTATATTCCCATTTATTATTATTGTGTGATACCTCCAGGGAGTCCAAAGCTTTATTCATTAAGGGGAGAGCACCTATTCTACAACTCTCTGTCTCTACCATTCAATCCACCAACTGCAACGGACCACAACGACACCAATGCCATGTAGTGCCTACTACCACCACAATTAGTATTTTCACAGACAATCACATACATCCATGTACATGGCAGGATTTGAACCTGCAGGCTTTCGGCTGGAGAGCGGATACTCTAACCACTCAGTCAACCAGGCCAGCATTTATGTTATTGTGTGTTTCTAGCTTATTTGTATCCTTTCATATATTTTTGGTCCCCCCCCCTGTATTTTCATTTTTATGCTGATTTTTTTCTGTTTTAATTTCTGAATTAAAATTCCCTTTCAGTAAGAAAATTCTAAAAAAATTTTTTTTCTTTCCTTTCAAGGATATTCAGGTGTAGGGTAGCTGTATGTGAAATTAGTTCTTAAATGAATATCATATGTTTTTGATAATACTATGCACAATTGTGATTGATAGAGATTATAATAGGAAAACTAAATGAACTATTACTACTAGCTGACAAACATGATGCTGATATTATCTGCATCCAGAAAACCAAACTTTGACAAACCAACAGACTAAACATTAAAAACTATGAAATCATAAGACAAGATAGGCATACAGACCAAAATGGAGAAGGGCTTCTGACACTAATCCGGAACTTGTCATATAAAGTTGTTGAGTTAGACATAGTATCAGAAGGAACTGAAATACAAGGAATCCAAATACTGGAACCAAGTAAAAAACCATTAAACATATTCGATTGTTATCATCCTCCTGACAAACCTGGACCAAATCTTTCCAACCTATCCCATCTCATTGAAGAAAACTCCATTATCTTAGGAGACATGAATAGCAAACACCTGTTATGGGGTTCTGAGGAAACAAACCCAAGAGGAGAAAACCTGAGTAATTTCTTAGATGAAACAGGACTAATAACTCTCAACAGTGGAGAACCTACTTATCTGTCTCATTCTTATGATACAAAAGATGCCCTAGATATCGCTGCGGTGTCTCCTGATCTTCACAACAAAGCTATTTGGTCTGTTTTGGAACCAGTAAGAAGCGACCATACTCCAATATTAATCAATCTGAACCCAAAAATGACTAGACCCACCCAAAAAAGAAAATATCATTGGAACTTCCAGAAGGCAAATTGGGAGAAATACAAGGATGAAGTAAGTAAAATGCTTAAAGATCACACATACCATGATGACTTAGACAAAGACTATATAACTTGGAAGAATACTATCCTAAATGCAGCAAAGAAAAAATCCCAAAAGGCTACAGGAGAAAAGTTATTTCAAACTACACAAAGGTTCACCAGGAACTTGCCAGTAAAATAACTCAATGAAATGAATTATTTAACATCTTAAAAATTGGAAGCTCTCCAGAAACCAGGATTGAGTACAACAAGATAAATGCTGAAATTAAACAAAAATATAATATATTACAAAGAACTAGGTGGCAAGAATTTTGCCACAACTTAAATTCAAACACTTCAGATACCAAACTTCGGAAACTGACTGCTAATTTACAAAGAGACCTACCAAAGGCAAGTGAGACTAACACGCTAAGAGATCCAGATGGAAATATCAAAATTGGAGATAGGGAGATTGCAAATACCTTGGCCTTTCATTTTGAAAATATAAGTAAACTAGAGATGAATACTAGGAAAGACCATCAAATATCAAAACAGGCTTGACAGCAGAAAAAATGCTGCAAACTCCCCAAGATATCAAAACAAACTATTCTGGGATCCATTTACAATCTCTGAATTGGGAGATGCCTTGGAGCGACTAGATATAAATAAATCATGTGGACCAGATAACATACAAGGAATTATGATCAAACATCTTCCTTCCCTAGCCCTGATTGGCTACTTCGCCTTGTTTTAAGCAATAGCTTAAAACAAGGAAAAGTTCCAAAAGACTGGAAGACAGCCACAATCATACCAATCTTAAAGCCTAACAAACCGCAAGACCAACCAGGAAGTTATAGACCAATTTCACTGACTTCAATTCCAGGCACATTAATGGAAAAAATGATACTCCAACGTTTGAATTACTATCTAAACAAAAATAGTATACTACCACATTTTCAGGCTGCCTTTAGAAGAAATCACTCAACAACTGATCAACTTTTCTACTTAACCCAGGCAATTCAAGATAACTTCCAGACCAAACCTACCAAATCCACCATTGCAGCTTTTATAGATTTTAGCAATGCCTTTGACAATCTGTGAAGGCAGAAACTTTGTCATATTGGAATAGAAGGGAAAGTTCTTAACTGGATCTATGACTTTCTAAGAAATAGAACAATTCGAGTTAAAATAAATACCTTTTCCAAGAAAGTGAAAATAAGAAAAGGACTCCCTCAAGGTAGCATTTTGAGCCAACTCCTTTTTTCCATCTACATAAATGGCTTAGATAAAAATATAAATAAAGAAACAAAGATAGCTATGTTCGCTGATGATTTGGTCCTATTCTCAGCTCACAACAACCTAGAAACAGCAGAAGGTCACTTAAACAAAGCCATTGAAAGTTTAGCTACATACTGTGAAAACCAAAAAAAATCTAAAATTAACCATACTAAATCAGAAATCTGTGTTTTTACTATTAATAACCACCTCAGAAAGTGGACACCAAAGATTAAGCTAAACAATCAACTAATTACATTTAATGAAAACCCCAAATACCTTGGAGTTACTCTGGATCCATTGCTAAGCTTCAATAAACACATCAACAATGTTGCAGTCAGAGCAAAAAGAAGACTAAATATCATGAAAAGTAACACAGGTAAAGAGTGGGGAGCAGATGCTAAAACCTTAAAAGTCACATATACTTCTGTTATCTGTCCCATAATGGAATATGCTTCGCTTATCTGGATGCAAACATCACAAACCAGTTTAGACAAGCTTATAAAAATTCAGAAAAATGCATCTAAAATCTTATGTGGACTAAGGAATACAACTCCTGGAAAAATAGCAGAATTCGAATCCAACCTTGTTCCTTTAAAAATTAGGCGGCAAGAAAATCTTACCAAATTTGTAGAAAAAAGAGCCAACCTTGCACATCATAGAACAAGTTAACTTTTTAAAAACTGGAAACCAACAAACAGAATAAAGAAAAAATCAACAATGCATGAAATCATAGAAAATAAAATTCCCTTGGACTGTTCAAATAAAATAGCCGATTACCCAGCATTTCCTCCAAATCAAGACAGAAAAAATATAGTTATCAACTCTGAAATAGAGAGACATGAGAAAAAAAGCCTAGAAAACCCTGAAATCTTGAGATCATTAGCCCTTTCAAAAATAATGGAATATGGACCTGACTCAATAAAGATTACACAGGTGGCTCCAAAAATCCAAATGGCAATTCTGGGAGTGGTGTACTCATCTATGGCTCTCATAATATAGAACTAAAAACAACTAACAGTATTGGATGCAACTCATACCATGCAGAATTAATAGCCATTAACACAGCACTGCAATATTTGGACAAACAAAACCCGAAGGAGTTTATATTTTTTAGATTCCTTAGCAGCCCTTCAAGCTATTAAGAACTGCTACACTAGCCATCAAGAAATACTTAGAGACATAGCAAAAAACATAAACAAACTACATAAGGATTCCAAAATAATCTTCCAATGGATCCCATCCCATGTGGGATTAAAGGGAAACGAAACTGCAGATGAAGTAGCAAAAATGGCCTCAACATCAAGTGATACCACAGATTTCGATCTTTTTAAAACCACCCAAAAAGAAAACATAAAAAGAACAATTCTTCAGGACATGACTCACCACTGGTACTCAGCAGAAAATCCAGGAGCTACCATCAACTCCAAGTTTAATCACAGTGCCATTACCATGATCTCTCGCCTCAAAACCGGCCACACAAGACCAATCAAGTTTAGCAATGGCATAAAAGTCTTCTCCCACCTGCAAAATCTGTAACATCGAGGAAGCATCACCAATGCATTTGCTAAACTGTATGAATATTTCCAAATGTGAACTCTATAACAACCCAGAAAAGGTGCTGTATAAAATACATGAACTTGACCTCTATGATCTGGTATAATAATACCATGGGATAATAAAAATAAATAAATAATAGGAATTGGCATAGTTCTCTCTCTCTCTTTTTTCAATCTCTGAATTGATACAGCAATTTTTTTAATGAGAAATACAAAGTCCAAAAAGAAATACAAGATAACATAGACTAGTTATGTGAATGGGACATGAAAGGTTGATACATTATTGTCATTTGATTAAAATGAAACAGTTGAATGGGGAAAAAAAACTTTGTTTGTCTTGTGGAATTAAAAGAAAAACCTGGTTAACTCATCTTCACTTAAATAGTCCATATAAAAGTTCTTCACATCCAGACAAGCTTTAAACCCAGATCTTTCCAACCAAGAGATATGGTTAATACTAACTAGGCTATGGAGGCTGTAGTAGTTCATGCAATAAACAGCAGCAGCGGTACATAGCAGTTCATTTGGCTACACGTTTTTTTCTGTTGGTAATTATGACTAACAAGATATATCAGATAGTTGAGCAGAAGTCCTTTAAAGTTGTGCTTTGCTAAAAACAGACTTGAGTTTATTTGCAATTTGTTAGATGCCTGCAAAAAATACTAAACTTTGTTTATTCCATCAGTTTGAACAGGAACACATTGTAATTGCACTCTTCTTCATCTAAACTCCAATTGGTTATTGGTTTAGATATTTTAAATAAACTTCCTACTGCAAATTGTGACAGGTCACATAGATATGTGGTGGTTATGCAAAAACCCTGATGGAACTGATATAGATGGCAGTGCCAATATTTCGGCGAAGTCTGGAGGGCCATATCCAGGAAGTCTTAGTATCATGCCTTCACGTGGACCCCCCCCCCCCCCACCGGGAAACATGGTGTCATAATGAGTCATGGCAAAGTTGATACTGAGCAAAGAGCTGGCAGAAAGCTATGAAATGCATCTCCCAAGACTTATGTGGCTAGCATAGGAGATTAGGCCACAACCCCTCCACTACAATGCTAAGAAGAAGAAAGAAAGGCCATAAAAGCCCATGGCCATAATGGGTAAACACTGGATGTGACTAAATTTCCCCCAACTATATGACTATTCTGATCGAAATCATTTATGGAGACCAGAGCATGATGCATATTTATATTGTATGATGTATAACATGATGTATATTATTTGGGAAGCTTTCCCAAATAATAAGCAATTCTGGAATAGCCCAAAGAATTCATAAATATAACAGTAATCAATACAATCCTCTTTTCCTCTATATAGGAACATTTAATTATTGAACACTTAAAGAAGAGGAAGATCTTACCATCTTACAGCAAGAACTAAAACATTAAATGAGACATCATAGGTTTAAGTTAAGTTTTTGCAGGCAGGATGAACATTTAACAAAACTGAAAAGTGGAGACTACTTGTACTATTATGGGAAAACTAAAGGGCAATACGGAGTTGGATTTCTAATTAAGAAAACAATTACACACCTTATAGAAGAAATTAATTATACAGATGAAAGAATAATAGAAATTACATTTAAAATAAACTCCAAACTTAAAATCAAGATCATCCAAATATATGCTTCCACCTCATCCCACACTGATGAAGAGATAGAAGCATTTTATGACTCACTGCAGCACACTCTACACCAGTGGTTCTTAACCTTTTCCAAGCCACGAAACACTTTTGATTATAAGAAAAATTTGGGGAACACCAAATGCATTAGGGTCATAAAACTAACAATAAAAATATGCATGGACTTGCCTTTTATAAAAACGGAACTTATTTTAATGAGATACTTGAGTTTGTTGGATTTTGCAGATTTCAGCAATATCAGGTCTAATATGTGATATAGCTACCCTCATCTCTTTGTCTATATTAGGAAATATAGACAAAGACAAAAAAAACTTTCATGCTTTTTAGTTTTTATATTGGTCAATATTGAGAAACTGAGCTCACACAAATATGATGTTGAAAACTATAACAAAATTTTCAGTGCCCTTGTGAAGAGAGCTGGGTATTCAGCTTTGACAAAAATCCAAAATTCCCCAAGAGTTATTTCAGAGAATTTAATTTTTAGAGTACGATCCGTTGACAAGGTAACTAATTGTTCTTCTTCTTGTAACGAAAATTCACAACTCGATGTAATAACTGTACCAAATGGATGTTATCCAGTCATAATTATGTGTATTTAAGGAAGGAAAGTAACTTGAAATCTTTTCTTCCAATATTGTTAAATGTTCTGTTATAACGGAAATAATTCCCTCGACATTTTTATTATGGAGCGAAGGAAACATATGTGCTGTATTTTTTCTGATATGTGGTTTTTCCAAAGAGATACTTTTTTCTGAAAAGCTGACAATTTGTCAGTGGGTGTCAAAATATTTTCATTCTTCCCTTGGATACTTGTATTAACACTATTTAAGTAATTAAAAATCTCGGCTAAATATGCCATTTTAGCACACCAAATATCATTTTGAAGACATTTTACAAAAGCATCTGTACCTTAATTTTGAAAAAAGGCCAATAATTCATTCTTAAGTTCTAAAATTTGGAATAGCACTTTACCCTTGGATAACCATCTTATTTCAGTGTGCAAAAGCAAAGATTCCTACTTAACTTCCATAGATATGCAAATTTTTTTTAAAAAAGGTGTGCTTTTAAAGGTCTTGACTTGATGTAATTTACCATATTTACAGCTTGGTCTAGTACAGGTATTAATATTGCTGATAATGTTTTTGAAACTAGGGATTCTCTTGCAAAAAAACAGTGCGTAGATATAAAATTTAGGTTTATTTTCTTTGCAAGGGTAACAAATCCTTTAATAGAGCCTACCAGTCTATTGGTTTAGAAGTCAACGTCATAGCAGTTCTTCAGTTGTTAGGATCAGAGTAGCCAATTACACTCAGAACTGTGTCATGTGATATCTTTCGTCTGTGGAACACAAGTGTTTCGGGGAGCACCGGTTAAGAACCTGCTCTAGACAAAAAAAGAAATAGCAATCAAAACATTTACTATAGTAATGGGTGATTTTAATGCCAAAGTAGGTCATCCCATTCACCAAATAGACACAATAGGACCATACATATATGGTAAAAGCAGCAACTCAGGAATGGCTCTTACAGAATTCTCTATCAGTAACAAGCTTTATATTATGAATACATTTTTTAAGGAAGCCCTCAAAAGAAAATGGACATGGAGAAGTCGGTCCAAATGGAGAAATAAAAAATGAAATAGATTATATACTATGTAATAATCAAGAAATAGTTCAAGATACCTCAGTACTAAATCAAGTAAAAACAGGAAGTGACCACCGACTGGTGAGAGCCAAAATTAAAATAAACCCCAATTGGAAAGAATAAATTGGCTAAACAACAAAAAAAATCAAGAAGTTTTGACTTAAAACCTATCGAAAACAAGAAGGATTACGAAGAAAAACTCAATCAAAAACTAGACTTAATAAATATATTTGAAGAAGAAGACATAAATAAAATAAGCAAAAACCTAATGGAAGTAATAATCTCAGCAACCAATGAATTCAAAAACAACAAACAACAAAAAGACCATAAACTTTCAGAGGAAACCTTACAAGTACTAAAAAATAGATGAAATACGAAACAAGACAAAAACTTAATTTCTAAAATAGAATATGCAGAACTATGCAAAACAATAAGGAAAAAGATGAGAAATGAAATAAGATCTTAATACTAAAAAAAAAAAAAAAAAGAAAATTGAAAACAATAAAAATTGAAAATACTAAGAAAATATTTATCAGTTGGCAAAAGTCAAATAACTGCAATAAAAGATAAGAATGGAGCTACAATAAGGAACCAAGAACAAATCCTAAGCAGGCTAGAAGAATTTTATAAAGAGCTCTATAGTGATCCTTCAATAGATAAATCAAATATAAATAACTCTGGAAAAACTTTTATTGAGATTATATTGATCAAGTGTATATAATAAACAACTAAGTTATACCAACTAGTTTCACCAACTAGTCTGTTGGCATCTTCAGGGTACATAACTGATGTAAGGCACTAAAAAGTAAAAAACTGTTACAAACTAAAATCAACCGATTCCAATTATATTGAACAAAGCGCGTACAATACATTCATAGAGCGTGGATGATCTCACTTGTTGTTATTTAGGAACGTTCTATAGTTGGCACTATAATTCAGTTCTGGCGAGTTGAAGGATCTGATAAGGGTCTTCCAGATCACGGGCAAGATTAGTCCTTGGTTCCTGTTAAGGTTTTGTGTACAGCAGGCAACTGTTGTGGCCTCCTTAAAAATTTGGGAGCAGAAGTCCTCCTCCATGTAAGGAATTGTGCTTCTATCCCACTCTATGGTATGGTTCGTTCTTGAGAAATGAAACGCTAACCCTGATAACTCTTCTCCATCGCATATAAAATTCACCCCCCCATTCACTTTAGATGAAATAAAACAAGCATTAAAATAAATGGAAAATGTCCTGGTGAAGACTTAATTCACATAGAATTAATTAAGTGGGGAGGAAACAATATAATTCACCATGTCACAAACTTACTAAATCTATGCCTAGAAGAGGGGAAGATACCAGAAAAACTGGAAAAATGCTATTCTGATACTGTTATTTAAAAAAGGGGACAAAGAAGAAATAAAGAACTATAGACCAATTAGTATTATCTCTAATATGTACAAAATTCTCGCAAATGTAATAACAAACAGGTTAAACCCTCTTCTAGACTCAAATCAACCAGTAGAACAAGCAAGATTCTGTAAAGGCTTTAACACAATTGATCACATTCTACAGTAAAACAAATAATAGAAAAAGCAGAAGAAAACCAATTGCCTCTCTGTTTAGCCTTCATTGATTATGAAAAAACATTTGTTTCCATCAAAAACTAATGCAATAATCTAATAAATTTAGTTTAATCCTTTATCCAAGTGTGAGCAAACAAAGTTTGCGCCTGAAAGTATCTTCAGGACTGGGTTAAGGTGGTACACACCAGGGCAACTCGTTACAAAGGTGGAGCAAGCTACCAACACTCCTATCCTAGTATCTCCTATAATGCAAAACACATCTCCTTGCGGATATGTCTATTGTTATGCATTAAGGGAAGGGCCACTACCCAGACCGGTTTCGACCTTTATTGAGGTCTCTTCAGTGGGAGCCAGGCCCAAGTCGAGATATCAGGCAGAATGTGTGAGCAAACTTTGTTTGCTCACACTTGGATAAAGGATTAAACTAAATTTATTATACTCTAACCAAGTGGAAAATAAACTTTCAACATCTTTCTCTAAATCCAGAGTAATTTATTAAAAAAGGGTGGCACACCAATTGGCAATTCCTATAGGTGGAGATGACCTGCAAATGCTTCTGCCTGATATCTCGACTTGGGCCTGGCTCCCACTGAAGAGACCTCAATAAAGGTCGAAACCGGTCTGGGTAGTGGCCCTTCCCTTAATGCATAACAATAGACATATCCGCAAGGAGATGTGTTTTGCATTATAGGAGATACTAGGATAGGAGTGTTGGTAGCTTGCTCTACCTTTGTAACGAGTTGCCCTGGTGTGTACCACCTTAACCCAGTCCTGAAGATACTTTCAGGCGCAAACTTTGTTTGCTCACACTTGGATAAAGGATTAAACTAAATTTATTATACTCTAACCAAGTGGAAAATAAACTTTCAACATCTTTCTCTAAATCCAGAGTAATTTATTAAAAAAGGGTGGCACACCAATTGGCAATTCCTATAGGTGGAGATGACCTGCAAATGCTTCTGCCTGATATCTCGACTTGGGCCTGGCTCCCACTGAAGAGACCTCAATAAAGGTCGAAACCGGTCTGGGTAGTGGCCCTTCCCTTAATGCATAACAATAGACATATCCGCAAGGAGATGTGTTTTGCATTATAGGAGATACTAGGATAGGAGTGTTGGTAGCTTGCTCCACCTTTGTAACGAGTTGCCCTGGTGTGTACCACCTTAACCCAGTCCTGAAGATACTTTCAGGCGCAAACTTTGTTTGCTCACACTTGGATAAAGGATTAAACTAAATTTATTATACTCTAACCAAGTGGAAAATAAACTTTCAATAATGCAATAATCAAAGCACTCCAGAATCAGGGAGTTCCTGGAGAATATCTGGACCTCCTCCAGGCAATATACCACACTGCAACAGCAACAATCCAACTTCACATGAGTAGCAATAAAATACCAATTGAAAAAGGTGTCGTACAAGGAGACTCTCTATCACCCAAAATCTTTACAGCAGTCCTTCAAGAATAATTAGAAATATATACACGTTAGCACAAGAATAATGTTTAATTTGCCAAATATTTCGGTCTGAATATTACAGACCATCTTCAGTGGCTACATAGGAATAGTTTTAAAAAACAAAGTGGAATACGAACAATTGATCATTCATACATAGAACGTGCCGCGTGATGTCATATCGCTAAGTATTAGAAATATTTGGCAAACTAAACATTATTCTTGTGCTAACGTGTATGTATTTCTAATCATTATGTCACAAGTATCGTTAAAAAATCAAGTCCTTCAAGAAATGTTTAATAATATAAACTGGACAAACCTTGGTATAAAAATTAATAACAGAAACTTAACACACCTAAGATATGCAGATGGTATCATAATTTTTGCAAACACTTCAGAAGACCTATATCATGAAAGCAGAAAAGTCGGTCTAGAAATAAACAGAGAAAAAACTAAAATCATGTTTAATAATTTTGTAACACCAAAAATCATAATAATAGAAAGCAATTTCTTGGAAAGAGTCTCTTCATATACGTACTTAGGTCATCTCATTGATTTAAAATGTGGACTCCAAAGAAATAAATAGAAGAGTTCATCTTGCCTGCAGTGCATTCAGAAAATTGAAAAGCATTTTTCAAAACAATGATGTCCCACCCTGTTTAAAAAGGAAGACATTCAACCAGTGTATACTTCCAGTCATCTCATATAGTTGTGAAACTTGGTTGTTAACAAAAGCACTGGCAAATAAACTAACGACAACTTGAAGAAAAATGGAGAGGTTGATACCAGGCATCACATTAAAAGATAAGAAGCGAAACACCTGGATAAGAATACAAACTCACATCACTGACATCATTTTTCACCATGAGCGACTAAAATGGAAATGGGCCGGACATCTATCCAGAAGAGAAGATGAGCGATGGACCACCATAGTAATGAACTGGATTCCAAAAGAAGGGAAACGAGGTCAAGGACGTCCTAAAAGAAGATGGAGTAATGAATTGTCAAATTTTATTGGAGAAAATTGGTCAACCACTGCCAAGAACAGAGGAAGGTGGAAAGAACTGGTGGATACCTTTGTCCAGCAGTGGACAGAAAATGGCTGAAAAGAAGATGTTGATGATGTAAAATAGTACTACACAGCATCATGTTGGATTTTCCTGCATACTGCCTTCAGGCCCCTCATGTTGCTTTCTTGATTATACAACTTGGCATTTTGTCACCAAAAATGGTGATTTTTGTCCCAACTTTGAATTCATTCAACTTCTTTTTATGAGGAGTAATAAAAAAAATATTTAAAAAATTAAGCCTGTTTTTGAAGAAATCTGATCTCTTGGAATAAGCCATTATTGTTCAGTTGTCATGGAATTCTCAAGGTCACACACACACAGTAATTTTCAAAATTGGTCGATGCCTGCAAGATATCATTTAGCAAAATGAAGGACAATTGAGCATATGAAAAGTTAACTAGGTAAACTTAAAAATACATATGAAAAAACTTTGAATGTTCCACCATAGCATAATTTAGATTTCTTTTGAAATCTAAAGTACTTGTCATTTACAGACTGTTGGTGCTAATTTTTTAATGAAAAGTTTAGGAGGTTGGAGTATATTTATACATACTTTCTACTATATTTTATTTTGTGTGATAAATTTGTTCAGTGTTGGGCTTATATCATCTCATGAAGACTGGAAATAGCTGATGAAGCATACATCAGTCTACAAACATATGAACATATTACCTCTAGAAAAATACCAGAAAAAATTCTTTATTTTTACAAATACATATGACTTAGAAATACTAGTGGTTCTTCCTGTAGCTTTAGAGAGAAATTGCCGCATAATTATTTCATAAACTAGTGAATTCAATATTTAAAAAAAAAAAGATATTAAAATAACCTTCATGGCTTAAATATGTAACAAAAATTATATAGAATTCAAAAACTCCAATATATTTCATCCAACATTACTTGGACACTGTTAGGGAGATATCCAAGTGTTAAGGCTTAAGTGCTTGAAAAAACTCACTCGTGATTAAAAGTTTTACGGAGTGAAACAGCACTAGGAAATGATTAAATGTATTTAATGCTTCCAATATTTCATCTCAGTTACAGATACATCATCAGGGAGTACAAAATGAGACTTGTAACACATGCACGCACGCACACACACAGATGCAGCACAAAACTAAAACAGCACATGGGTAAAAGACTAGAGTCCTAACTAGGTGGGACACCTCTTTGATCACCTGTTGGCAGTCTAGGGTGTAAACTGGGATCTCGAAGTGTTATTGTTTCCCATATTTTCAGAAGTTTTATGCAATCTATTTATTTAAATTAGGCTTAAATTTTAAGAGCAGCAGCAGAATCTAAAAATAGTATTTCTTTGATGGAGAATGATGGTCTTTTTTCCACTTGATTCTGTGAGCTGTATCCAAAGCATGGTCAGCAGTGCCAGATTGACCATAGTCATGACTGAAGATATTTTTTATGGAAAAACATAAAAAATAGAGGTATT
Organism: Typopeltis vanoorti; assembly: GCF_054136105.1. Classification (NCBI taxonomy): domain Eukaryota; kingdom Metazoa; phylum Arthropoda; class Arachnida; order Uropygi; family Thelyphonidae; genus Typopeltis; species Typopeltis vanoorti. Next base: position 27,094,935 of record NC_143564.1, on the reverse strand, counting down.
ATAATATACTTAAATATAAAGAGCTAATAAGCTTCATTTCGGCTATATAAACATTATTTAAATTAAGGGGATATTAAATCCCACATTGTTGTAAAACCGAATAAGAAACTCAAAGATTGGAATCAGAGAGTTTCATGCCGAATATAGTAAACTATAAAGTATCAGCGACCACTAGCGTGAGCTAATGCGAGTGACCCTAGTACGTAGTACAATAACGGAGAACTCCAACTTTGCTGCGAGTACTAGGGTCACTTGCTGGTATTGTACTAAGTACTAGGGTCACTTGCATCAGCTCACGCTAGTGGTCGCTGATACTATATAGTTTACTATATTCGGCATGAAACTCTCTGATTCCAATCTTTGAGTTTCTTATTTGGATTTAAAACAATATGGGATTTAATATCCCCTTAATTTAAATAGTATTATAATATGCCTATGCACATGCTCCATTAAAACTATTAATTAAAAAAATGAAATTTTATTGAATTTTGCCATATTGGATTTTTAGAGCATATGTGTTTTGGCTTTATTTTATTATTATCATTGCGTGTGTGTGTGTGTAAAATATATATATATATAAATTTATTTATTTTATTGTAGGCTCATAATTTAGATCCTTTACATACAAAAGGCATGGATATATATGCTGCACTTTTGGCCAAAGAGAAAAAGTTAAAAGAATTAGAAAGGTAAGTAATCTTTATTTATTATTTTCTTTTTATTATTTTTCTAGCTGTTCCAGTTGGATCTCTGCTTTATTTCTCACTTTAATGTTCATTTCAAATTGAGTGAAGAGTGAACTTAATTATTTTTCATTTATTCAAAAGAATTCTTTTTTTTTTTTCCATTATTATCATCAGTCTCCTGATATTTACCCCCCAAGGGGTAATCAGGTTGCTATGATAGCATTAAATGATTAAGTTTACATTATTATCAATCTCCTATCAACAATTTTCCTTCAAATTAGTTTATTACTTGTGAGCACTCCAATATTATCATGTCTAACATTTCATGCTTCTAAGACACTTCTGTCTTAATTCCTCTGGGCCTCTTTCCTGCTATCTTAGCATCAAATACCTGTTTTGCTAACCATTCCCTGCTGACACATTTTTGAATGCTAATAATGTTGAGTTTCTTTATAATAACTTCATTTTTAATATGATTCTGCCCTAGATGCCATCGTTTCACTCTCCTAATTTTTCTCTGAACCCTCATATCTGTGATCTCTGGTCTTTGATTAAGTGCTTTATTTTCAACCCACTTCTCAGATCCATAACTTAATGAACACTGTCCTGTATGCTGTTAGTTTGGTGTAATAAAGTTAATAAGTTTAATCCTTTATCCAAGTGTGAGCAAACAAAGTTTGCGCCTGAAAGTATCTTCAGGACTGGGGTAAGGTCGTACAACACCGGGCAACTGTTGCAAAGGTGGAGCAAGCTAACATCTCTCCTATCTCAGTATCTCCCATAATGCAAAATCCATCTCCTTGCAGATATGTACAATGTTATGCATTAAGGGAAGGGCCACTACCCAGACTAGTTTCGACCTTTATTGAGGTCTCTTCAGAGGGAGCCAGGCTCAAGTAGAGATACCAGGCAGAAGCATTAGCAAGGTCATCTCTACCTATAGGAGTTGCCATAGTAGGGCTCAAATCCATATCTCATTCATATCATCATCATCATCAAATTCCTGCCATGTACCCTCAAGGGGTGTACAGGATATGGCAGTACTACATGAAAAATTTACATCATTACTAACTTCCTATCTACAATTTTCCTCCAAATCAGTCTGTTACTTGTCAAGACTCCAACATTATCAGATCTTATATTTCTATCGTCTAACGCACTTTGTACCGTATCAATCCACCTATATCTTGGTCTTCCTCTGGGTCATTTTCCTGCCAACCTGGCAGAGAACACTTGTTTTGCTAATCTTTCCTCTCCCATTCTATTTAAGTGACCATACCACCAGAGATTAGCTCTGCTAATGCATTCCTGGATGCTGACAATGTCAAGTTCTTTCCTAATATCCTCATTTTTAATATGATATTGCCATTGATGCCATCTGTTCATGCCTCTAATCTTTCTCAGGACTCTCATATCTGCGGTTTCTAGTCTTTGGTCAAGTGTTTTACTTCTGACCCAGCTCTCAGATCCATAAGTTAAAAGTGGTTTGAACACTGTCTTGTATACAGCTAATTTAGTGTTCCAACTAATTTCTCTCTTATTACATATGAATTTATTCAATTGACTTCCCACCATACCAGCTTTGCTGATTCTGTTGTCTATTTCTATATTTAATTTACCATCTTCAGTAAAAATCGTGCCTAAGTAACTGAAATGTTTTACTTGTTCCACAGGTTCTCCATTCACAACACAGTTGACATTTTCAATGATTCTGCCTATTTTCATTGTCTTTGTCTTTTTATTGCTGACCTTCATACCATATCTATTACAACAGCTATTCAATTTAGTCAGAGAATCTTGCAGACTTTTAGCGGATTTATTTAGAAGTATAACATCATCCGCATAAAGCAAAGAGCTGACATTAACATCTCCAATTTTGATATCATATTTAATACCACTTTCCTTCATAATGTGATCCATATAGATAATGAATAACAGAGGGGATAATGTACATCCTTGTCTCACACCAGATTTAATATTAAACCATCTTCCTGTACTTCCTTCAATTCTAACTGCTGACTTACAACTCAAATAAAGACTAAGTATTGCTTGATATAATGCCCCATTGACACCATATAACTGCAGCGTATTGAATAGCTTCTCTCTTGGCACCTTGTCATATGCCTTTTCCAAATCGACAAAACTTAAATACAGATCTTTGTTATATTCCCATGCTTTCTCGACCATTTGTCGTAAAGTGAAAATCTGATCCTGACAGCCTCTATTTGGCCTGAATCCAGCTTGTTCTTCACCAAGCTTTACTTCCACAATTCTTCTCAACCGTTTCTCAAGTATACTTGCATAGATCTTGCCAGGAACACTCAGTAGGGAAATACCTCTGTAATTCTCACATTCAGTTTTATTTCCCTTTTTATATATGGGTACTATGAGAGCTCTACTCCAATCATCGGGAATTCGTCCCTCAGTCCAGGCTTTCTGAACTATGCAGTGCAGCCACTGTAAGACTTTTATACCACCATACTTCAGCATTTCTGGTCGAATATCATCTACTCCTGCTGCCTTTCCACATTTCAAGCCTTTGATGGCTTTTTCTACTTCAAATATGGATATGTATTCCTGACTGCATGCCTGGTCAGTGTTTTTTATCACTGTGCTGTCATCACTGCTTGTTTCATTTAGCAGTTTTTCAAAGTAATTACTCCATACTTCAAGGATATCTTTTTCTCCTGTTTTCATGTCACCTTTATCATCTCTAACTCCTTTTACAGCACTCTTTCCTCCATTCCTAAGCTTCTTCAACAACCTCCAGAATATTTTGCCACCTTCTTGATATTTATTTTCTATATTCTTGCCAAAGTCCTCCCATGACTTTTGTTTAGCTAGTTTTACACACTGTTTAGCTTTCTTACATTTGTCTCTGTATTCTGTAAGAGTAAAAGCTGACTTATTTGCCAGGAACTTTTGATATGCTTTCTTCTTTTCCTTCACTGCCTCTTTAACTTCCTGTGTCCACCAGGGAGTTCTGATTTTTTTATCCTTGCACACAACCTCACCACATGCCTCTCTGGCAGAATCAATCAATGTTTTCTTCAGAGTTTGCCACTGAATCTCCAAGGTTTGATTCCTGTTCTCAAACTCTTTCATTTTCTTTTCAATAATCTTTCTGTATTTTAGTCTGCAGTTCACATCTGAGAGCTGCTCAACTTTTATTCGCTTTAAAACTTTCTTACATGTTATTCTTTTCAATATGAAATTCAATTTTATCCTGCTCAAGACTAAATAGTGATCGCTTCCAATTTCAAATCCTCTGTACACTCTGGTGTCCTGCACCAGGGAGAAAACATCACTATCAACAATAACATAGTCAATGAGACTTTTCTTATTCCTAGCCTCTTCTCTCCATGTGAATTTGTGCACATTTTTATGTTGGAACATGGTGTTAGTAATAACCAGTTCATGTCCTGAGCAGAAATCCAACAGATATTTGCCATTATTATTAGCTTTGCTCTTTTCTCCAAATTTTCCCAAAATATTTTTGTATGTCTCACAATCATTTCCTACTCTGCTATTTAGATCCCCAACAAGGACCAACTTTTCCCTTTTCATTGTGTCAGTTGCTTTTTCTAAAGCGTCAAAAAATTCCTCCACATCTACCTTAGTAGAACCTTCTGTGGGACCATAGGCACAAATAAGTCTCATTGTCCAGTTCCCCATTCTCATATTTGCCCACATTACTCTACTTGAGACTGACTGCCATTCAAGAAGATTAGCCTCGTATTTTGTGTTGAATACTATGGCTCATTCATAATGAATGAGCCATAGTATGCACATTTTTATGTTGGAACATGGTGTTAGTAATAACCAGTTCATGTCCTGAGCAGAAATCCAACAGATATTTGCCATTATTATTAGCTTTGCTCTTTTCTCCAAATTTTCCCAAAATATTTTTGTATGTCTCACAATCATTTCCTACTCTGCTATTTAGATCCCCAACAAGGACCAACTTTTCCCTTTTCATTGTGTCAGTTGCTTTTTCTAAAGCGTCAAAAAATTCCTCCACTTCTACCTTAGTAGAACCTTCTGTGGGACCATAGGCACAAATAAGTCTCATTGTCCAGTTCCCCATTCTCATATTTGCCCACATTACTCTACTTGAGACTGACTGCCATTCAAGAAGATTAGCCTCGTATTTTGTGTTGAATACTATGGCTCATTCATAATGAATATATCTCATTCATAATGAAGCTGAAACAGTGTCTGCTTGGCTGCCCAGATAATGCAGAAAACTTCTTTATTTGGATTTCTTATACAGAATTTTTCATTTTTTGTAGATGCTTTGCTTTTCTATAATTAACAGTTAACTATTCTAATTTTAAACATATAATTTAACTCTAAATACATGAGAATAAATATCAGGATGAATAATATCATTTCAATAATTTAAAAAATAAATATTAAACTGGTCATTTCTTTAAATGCAGTTTATCATCTCAGTTGGTGTCTATTAATGATGCATCTCCAGAGCCCTGGATTGCAATGGCTTACTATTGTTACATATCGAAAAAGGGAACTCGAGCAGTTTACTTTGCTCAGAAGGTAAGTGAGTTAGTAATAAATGTGATTGTATCCATTTACTATATTTATAAGCATTATGAAATCTGATTATCCAGTAGTTTTTTCATGTAATGTTTATCAGTAGGCATTTTCAAACTCACAGCTTATTTCAGCTTGTTTTCCATTATCCTTAGATATAAGCTATCTGTTAAGTATTGTCTTTCTCGGTTCTTGTTCATCTGGAATCAGTATCATGCTGTAATATGCAAGAACTTTTGTTTTAAAGTGTGGCTTATGATTTTCAGTTACTGATTACTGTAGCAGCTAACATAATTTTCATCACACTCCCTCTGTCACATACATACATACAAAATATACAGTAATGCATTATACATTTATGCATTTGCAATACATAAGTATGTATACTGATGTATCTTACATGTACACTTATATATTTATACATTTATCTGATTGAATTGAGAAATTGATTTTTTTGATCACAAAGTTGAAGGATTTTTAACTTGGAATGCTGCATGTACTGCAGAGAAGTACCACTTCTGGTGCCAACAAATGCTTTTCACATTGTCAAATTATATTATTATTAGGTGGCACCGTCAAGGACTCATTGCAGGAAGTCACTCTGCTCTGCTATACACACAGCTTACCGTCTTCACTATTACTAAAATCTCCCACTACACACAGCAATAATTAATCCCATGTAACGCTCATTACCGTAAACAACAGTACTTTTTGTCAGTAAATTGCATGTGTTCTGATGATAACTAAGTTTAATAACTAATAGTACATAATAATATATATAATCATATAAATGTATAAATATATAAGGGGTGCTTAAGGGTCAAAGCTGTATAACTGAGAGGAGACCTCCACATAGCCTTTAAAGGAATGCGGAGAACTGACCAGAGCTTCTGACTTAATGTCCAATTCTCACCTTCTCGTGGTGCACCCTGTTCGGTATCTACTTGGATACTGAACGAATGAGGATGGGCTGGCAATTTAGGATTTAGCCGACCAAATTGTATTTTTATTGGTTAAACCAAAATAAAAAAAATGATGGTACAACATGACAAAATTTCATGCCGGCTGGGAGCGTCGCCCAGTTAAACAAGGTGCCCTTTGTTTTCGCCAGAGAAATAGGGTGAACAGCGAAAAGTCAGCTACTGGAACAAATCTGAAAACAAACCCCCAACTCAACATTACCAGAGTTAAAGATCGGTACTATCAACATAAGAATCCTGAATGGCAAAGAAATGGAGCTAGCTGAGGAATTAGATAAGTACCAGATCGACATAATAGGGGTGACTGAAACAAAAAAGACCAAAACTGGTGAGATCTTTCTGAGCAATAAATACAAAATGTTATATTCAGACAATGACAATCAAGGAAAAGAAGGAGTAGCCATAGTATTCTACACAAAATATGAGGCTAATCTTCTTGAATGGCAGTCAGTCTCAACTAGAGTAATGTGGGCAAATATGAGAATGGGAAACTGGACAATGAGACTTATTTGTGCCTATGGTCCCACAGAAGGTTCTACTAAGGTAGAAGTGGAGGAATTTTTTGATGCTTTAGAAAAAGCAACTGACACAATGAAAAAGAAAAAGTTGGTCCTTGTTGGGGATCTAAATAGCAGAGTAGGAAATGACTGTGAGACATACAAAAATATTTTGGGAAATTTTGGAGAAAAGAGCAAAGCTAATAATAATGGCAAATATCTGTTGGATTTCTGCTCAGGACATGTACTGGTTATTACTAACACCATGTTCCAACATAAAAATGTGCACAAATTCACATGGAGAGAAGAGGCAAGGAATAAGAAAAGTCTCATTGACTATGTTATTGTTGATAGTGATGTTTTCTCCCTGGTGCAGGACACCAGAGTGTACAGAGGATTTGAAATTGGAAGTGATCACTATTTAGTCTTGAGCATGATAAAATTGAATTCAATATTGAAAAGAATAACATGTAAGAAAGTTTTAAAGCGAATAAAAGTTGAGCAGCTCTCAGATGTGAACTGTAGACTAAAATACACAAAGATTATTGAAGAAAAAATGAAAGAGTTTGAGAACAGGAATCAAATCTTGGAGATTCAGTGGCAAACTCTGAAGAAAACATTGATTGATTCTGCCATAGAGGCATGTGGTGAGGTTGTCTGCAAGGATAAAAAAATCAGAACTCCCTGGTGGACACAGGAAGTTAAAGAGGCAGTGAAGGAAAAGAAGAAAGCATATCAAAAGTTCCTGGTAAATAAGTCAGCTTTTACTCTTACAGAATACAGAGACAAATGTAAGAATGCTAAACACTGTAAAACTAGCTAAACAAAAGTCATGGGAGTATTTGACAAGAATATAGAAAATAAATATCAAGAAGGTGGCAAAATATTCTGGAGGTTGTTGAAGAAGCTTAGGAATGGGGGAAAGAGTGCTGTAAAAGGAGTTAGAGATGATAAAGGTGACATGAAAACGGGAGAGAAAGATATCCTCGAAGTTTGGAGTAATTACTTTGAAAAACTGCTAAATGAAACAAGCAGTGATGACAGCACAGTGGTAAAAAACACTGACCAGGCATGCAGTCAGGAATACATATCCATATTTGAAGTAGAAAAAGCCATCAAAGGCTTGAAATGTGGAAAGGTAGCAGGAGTAGATGATATTCAACCAGAAATGCCGAAGTATGGTGGTATAAGAGTCTTACAGTGGTTGCACTGCATAGTTCAGAAAGCCTGGACAGAGGGACAAATTCCCGATGATTGGAGTAGAGCTCTCATAGTACCCATATATAAAAAGGGAAATAAAACTGCATGTGCGAATTACAGAGGTAGTTCCCTACTGAGTGTTCCTGGCAAGATCTATGCAAGTATACTTGAGAAACGGTTGAGAAGAATTGTGGAAGAAAAGCTTGGTGAAGAACAAGCTGGATTCAGGCCAAATAGAGGCTGTCAGGATCAGATCTTCACTTTACGACAAATAGTGGAGAAATCATGGGAATATAACAAAGATCTGTATTTAAGTTTTGTCGATTTGGAAAAAGCATATGACAAGGTGCCAAGAGAGAAGCTATTCAATACGCTACGGTTATATGGTGTCAATGGGACATTATATCAAACAGTACTTAGTCTTTATTTGAGTTGCAAGTCAGCAGTTAGAATTGAAGGACGTACAGGAAGATGGTTTAAATCTGGTGTGAGACAAGGATGTACATTATCCCCTCTGTTATTCATTATCTATATAGATCACTTAATGAAGGAAAATTGTATTAAACATGATATCAAAATTGGAGATGTTTTCAGCTCTTTTCTTTATGCAGATGATGTTATACTTCTAAATAAATCTGCTAAAAGTCTGCAAAATTCTCTGACTAAATTGAATAACTGTTGTAATAGATGTGGTATGAAGGTCAGCAATAACAAGACAAAGACAATGAAAATAGGCAGAATCATTGAAAATGTCAACTGTGTTGTAAATGGAGAACCTGTGGAACAAGTAAAACATTTTGGCTACTTAGGCACGATATTTACTGAAGATGGTAAATTAAATATAGAAATAGACAACAGAATCAGCAAAGCTGGTATGGTGGGAAGTCAATTGAATAAATTCATATGGAATAAGAGAGAAATTAGTCGGAACACTAAATTAGCTGTATACAAGACAGTGTTCAAACCAGTTTTAAATTATGGATCTGAGAGCTGGGTCAGAAGTAAAACACTTGACCAAAGACTAGAGATCACAGATATGAGAGTCCTGAGAAAGATTATAGGCGTGAACAGATGGCATCAATGGCAATATCATATTAAAAATGAGGATATTAGGAAAGAACTTGACATTATCAGCCTCCAGTAATGCGTTAACAGAGCTAATCTCAGGTGGTATGGTCACTTAAACAGAATGGGTGAGGAAAGATTAGCAAAACAAGTGTTCTCTGCCAGGTTGGCAGCAAATGACCAAGAGGAAGACCAAGATATAGGTGGATTGATACGGTACAAAGTGCGTTAGACGATAGAAATATAAGATCTGATAATGTTGGAGTCTTGACAAGTAACAGACTGATTTGGAGGAAAATTGTAGATGGGAAGTTAATAATGATGTAATTTTTTTCATGTAGTACTATCATATCCTGTACACCCTTGAGGGTACATGGCAGGAATTTGATGATGATGATGGTGTATATATATATATATATATATATCATCCTTAAAATTCCTGGATCTTATTGATATTACTACATGAAAAGTTACATCATTACTAACTTCCTGTCAATAATTTTCCTCCAGATTAGCCTGTTATCTGTCAACATTCCAATATTATTAGATCTTATATTTCTGTCTTTTAAGGCACTTTTTACTGTATCAATCACCTACATCTTGGTCTTCCTTTGAGTCTTTTTCCTCCCATTCTTTTAAGTGACCATACCACCTGAGATTAGCTCTGCTGACACATTCCTGAATGCTAACAATTGCAAGTTTTTTCTTAATAATCCTATTTTTAATACGATACTGCCATTGATGTCATCTGTTCAGTCTCCTTATCTTTCTTAGAACCCTTATATCTGTGGTCTCCAGTCTTTGATCAAGAGTTTTATTTCTAACCCAGCTCTCAGATCTGTAAGTAAAAATTGGTTTAAACACTCTTGTGTACAGTAGTTTAGTGTTTGACTAATCTCGCTCTTATTCCATATAGATTTATTCCATTGACTTCCTCCCATATTAGCTTTGCTGATTCTGCTGTCTCTTTATGAATTTTACTTTTAACCAACTTTTCCAATATTTTAACCACCACTCCAGAGATACTAATTGGTCTGTAATTTGATGCTACTGTCTTGGAGCCACCTTTATGTAATGAAACTATCTTATCCTCTTTTCACTCACTTGGAACCTTGCCAGAACTTAGACTTAAGCAACTTGGTCAGAAGCACGGCTGGTTCATTTGCACATTCTCATAACACACAAGTTGACATACCTTCCAGGCCCATTGCTTATTCACATTAATATTATGTTATATCAGAAATGGCCAGTTTGACCTCAGGAAACAATAAGGGACAAGAGATGCAATGCAGTCTTTGCTCTTAGAAGAATTATAAAAAGAAGATTTCAGAAGAATCAAAATATGTTGATAGTTTTCATGGACCTGGAGAGAGAGAGAGCTTTCGATAGTCTTGACTGGAACCAAATGTTCCTAATCTTAAAAACAATAAAGGTAGATTTGAGAGATAGAAGGCTCATATTTAATCTCTACAAGCACCATGAAGTCCAAATAGAAACAGTTAACAGCTAAACAAAAACAGCAAGGATGCTTGAAGTAAGACAAAGTGTTTTCTTTCTCCACTGCTCTAATCCACTGCTTCTTCATTGAAGAAGCAATAAACAAATTAACAGAACTAATAGAAAAGGAATTAAGATAAATGGAATTGGAATTTAACTGGCTACAATTTGCTGATTGATAAAAGCAGTTATCGCTGACAGTGAAGACAAAAAAATCCACCCTGACAGAGGTGGAAGAAATTTTCACACAGTACAACCTAAAAATTAATTACAAAAAAACTAAACTATTAATCACAAATAAAGGGAAACCCACAAAAATAAACTTGGAAATAAATAACAACCCAATACAACAGGTAACTTTAAATACCTTGGGAGTCTCATCACATCACAGAAGATGGAAAAAGCCAATCAGATATAAAAGCAAAAATAATCTTGGCCAAAAAAGCATTATACAATAGAAGAAACATTTTTACTAATAAAGGACTAGACATTCAACTAAAAAAGAGACTGAGCTGAGATGTATTGAGCTCAGCATTACATGGTTGCAAGGCTTGGACTTTAACAAAACACGACACCAAAAAGTTGGAGGCATTGAACTTTCGTGCTGGAGGAGGAGGAGGATGAGAATTAGTTGGATTTGAAGAAAGACTAATGAAGAGTCTTAAACATGGTTCAAGAAAAGTGGTTACCTGATCCACATCAATAAGAGAAGAAAACGCCTAATTGGACACCATCTGAGGCATGGATGACTGATTACAGAAATAATAGAGGGGACAGTAGAAGGAAAGAAGCCAAGAGATAGACCAAGAATCTCATATATAAACAGCATAATGATAACTGGAGCTAAAAGCTGTGAAAAATTAAAAAAAAAAAAAAAGAGAGAGCACAGGATAGGATACTACGACATACTGCTGCAATCAATGGGTTGCTGCAA